>NC_068376.1:0-271078 GCF_023724105.1 Carassius gibelio | reverse complement strand
TACTGGACTCAGAAAGCTGTAAACTGACAATCTTGATCATTGAAGTCCTAACATAAGTTTTTGTGCATATAACTTCTAACACATTAAAAACTGTCTTACAGCATTGCAGAAAACATTGTACGTCATAAGGCATAAGCTTGTTTCAGTTTGGCAAGATTTGCACTGAATACTGAATGAAACAGCTTTATCTAATAGAGAGAAAAGCTTTTGAGCAGATTTGGGCTTGATTTCACTTCATTTCAACAGAAACACTATTTCAGCATTACTGGACTCAGAAAGCTGTAAACTGACAATCTTGATCATTGAAGTCCTAACATAAGTTTTTGTGCATATAACTTCTAACACATTAAAAACTGTCTTACAGCATTGCAGAAAACATTGTACTTCATAAGGCATAAGCTTGTTTCAGTTTGGCAAGATTTGCACTGAATACTGAATGAAACAGCTTTATCTAATAGAGAGAAAAGCTTTTGAGCAGACTTGGGCTTGATTTCACTTCATTTCAACAGAAACACTATTTCAGCATTACTGGACTCAGAAAGCTGTAAACTGACAATCTTGATCATTGAAGTCCTAACATTAGTTTTTGTGCATATAACTTCTAACACATTAAAAACTGTCTTACAGCATTGCAAAAAACATTTCATTTCATAAGACATAAGCTTGTTTCAGTTTGGCAAGATTTGCACTGAATACTCAATGAAACCGCATTCTCTATTAGAGAGAAAAGCTTTTGAGCAGATTTGGGCTTGATTTCACTTCATTTGAACAGAAACACTATTTCAGCATTACTGGACTCAGAAAGCTGTAAACTGACAATCTTGATCATTGAAGTCCTAACATTAGTTTTTGTGCATATAACTTCTAACACATTAAAAACTGTCTTACAGCATTGCAGAAAACATTGTACTTCATAAGACATACGCTTGTTTCAGTTTGGCAAGATTTGCACTGAATATTGAATGAAACAGCTTTCTCTAATAGAGAGAAAAGCTTTTGAGCAGATTTGGGCTTGATTTCACTTCATTTGAACAGAAACACTATTTCAACATTACTGGACTCAGAAAGCTGTAAACTGACAATCTTGATCATTGAAGTCCTAACATTAGTTTTTGTGTATATAACTTCTAACACATTAAAAACTGTCTTACA
The DNA here is from genome assembly GCF_023724105.1 of Carassius gibelio. Taxonomy (NCBI): domain Eukaryota; kingdom Metazoa; phylum Chordata; class Actinopteri; order Cypriniformes; family Cyprinidae; genus Carassius; species Carassius gibelio. Next base: position 269,926 of record NC_068376.1, on the reverse strand, counting down.
GCATTGCAGAAAACATTTTATTTCATAAGACATAAGCATGTTTCAGTTTGGCAAGATTTGCACTGAATACTGAATGAAACAGCTTTATCTAATAGAGAGAAAAGCTTTTGAGCAGATTTGGGCTTGATTTCACTTCATTTGAACAGAAACACTATTTCAACATTACTGGACTCAGAAAGCTGTAAACTGACAATCTTGGTCATTGCAGTCCTAACATTAGTTTTTGTGCATATAACTTCTAACACATTAAAAACTGTCTTACAGCATTGCAGAAAACATTGTACTTCATAAGGCATACGCTTGTTTCAGTTTGGCAAGATTTGCACTGAATATTGAATGAAACAGCTTTCTCTAATAGAGAGAAAAGCTTTTGAGCAGATTTGGGCTTGATTTCACTTCATTTGAACAGAAACACTATTTCAACATTACTGGACTCAGAAAGCTGTAAACTGACAATCTTGATCATTGAAGTCCTAACATTAGTTTTTGTGTATATAACTTCTAACACATTAAAAACTGTCTTACAGCATTGCAGAAAACATTGTACTTCATAAGGCATAAGCTTGTTTCAGTTTGGCAAGATTTGCACTGAATACTGAATGAAACAGCTTTATCTAATAGAGAGAAAAGCTTTTGAGCAGACTTGGGCTTGATTTCACTTCATTTCAACAGAAACACTATTTCAGCATTACTGGACTCAGAAAGCTGTAAACTGACAATCTTGATCATTGAAGTCCTAACATTAGTTTTTGTGCATATAACTTCTAACACATTAAAAACTGTCTTACAGCATTGCAAAAAACATTTCATTTCATAAGACATAAGCTTGTTTCAGTTTGGCAAGATTTGCACTGAATACTCAATGAAACCGCATTCTCTATTAGAGAGAAAAGCTTTTGAGCAGATTTGGGCTTGATTTCACTTCATTTGAACAGAAACACTATTTCAGCATTACTGGACTCAGAAAGCTGTAAACTGACAATCTTGATCATTGAAGTCCTAACATTAGTTTTTGTGCATATAACTTCTAACACATTAAAAACTGTCTTACAGCATTGCAGAAAACATTGTACTTCATAAGACATAAGCTTGTTTCAGTTTGGCAAGATTTGCACTGAATACTGAATGAAACAGCTTTATCTAATAGAGAGAAAAGCTTTTGAGCAGATTTGGGCTTGATTTCACTTCATTTCAACAGAAACACTATTTCAGCATTACTGGACTCAGAAAGCTGTAAACTGACAATCTTGATCATTGAAGTCCTAACATAAGTTTTTGTGCATATAACTTCTAACACATTAAAAACTGTCTTACAGCATTGCAGAAAACATTGTACTTCATAAGACATAAGCTTGTTTCAGTTTGGCAAGATTTGCACTGAATACTGAATGAAACAGCTTTATCTAATAGAGAGAAAAGCTTTTGAGCAGATTTGGGCTTGATTTCACTTCATTTCAACAGAAACACTATTTCAGCATTACTGGACTCAGAAAGCTGTAAACTGACAATCTTGATCATTGCAGTCCTAACATTAGTTTTTGTGCATATAACTTCTAACACATTAAAAACTGTCTTACAGCATTGCAGAAAACATTGTACTTCATAAGGCATACGCTTGTTTCAGTTTGGCAAGATTTGCACTGAATATTGAATGAAACAGCTTTCTCTAATAGAGAGAAAAGCTTTTGAGCAGATTTGGGCTTGATTTCACTTCATTTGAACAGAAACACTATTTCAGCATTACTGGACTCAGAAAGCTGTAAACTGACAATCTTGATCATTGAAGTCCTAACATTAGTTTTTGTGCATATAACTTCTAACACATTAAAAACTGTCTTACAGCATTGCAGAAAACATTGTACTTCATAAGACATAAGCTTGTTTCAGTTTGGCAAGATTTGCACTGAATACTGAATGAAACAGCTTTATCTAATAGAGAGAAAAGCTTTTGAGCAGATTTGGGCTTGATTTCACTTCATTTCAACAGAAACACTATTTCAGCATTACTGGACTCAGAAAGCTGTAAACTGACAATCTTGATCATTGAAGTCCTAACATAAGTTTTTGTGCATATAACTTCTAACACATTAAAAACTGTCTTACAGCATTGCAGAAAACATTGTACTTCATAAGACATAAGCTTGTTTCAGTTTGGCAAGATTTGCACTGAATACTGAATGAAACAGCTTTATCTAATAGAGAGAAAAGCTTTTGAGCAGATTTGGGCTTGATTTCACTTCATTTCAACAGAAACACTATTTCAGCATTACTGGACTCAGAAAGCTGTAAACTGACAATCTTGATCATTGAAGTCCTAACATTAGTTTTTGTGCATATAACTTCTAACACATTAAAAACTGTCTTACAGCATTGCAGAAAACATTGTACTTCATAAGACAAGCTTGTTTCAGTTTGGCAAGATTTGCACTGAATACTGAATGAAACAGCTTTATCTAATAGAGAGAAAAGCTTTTGAGCAGATTTGGGCTTGATTTCACTTCATTTCAACAGAAACACTATTTCAGCATTACTGGACTCAGAAAGCTGTAAACTGACAATCTTGATCATTGAAGTCCTAACATAAGTTTTTGTGCATATAACTTCTAACACATTAAAAACTGTCTTACAGCATTGCAGAAAACATTGTACTTCATAAGACATAAGCTTGTTTCAGTTTGGCAAGATTTGCACTGAATACTGAATGAAACAGCTTTATCTAATAGAGAGAAAAGCTTTTGAGCAGATTTGGGCTTGATTTCACTTCATTTGAACAGAAACACTATTTCAACATTACTGGACTCAGAAAGCTGTAAACTGACAATCTTGATCATTGCAGTCCTAACATTAGTTTTTGTGCATATAACTTCTAACACATTAAAAACTGTCTTACAGCATTGCAGAAAACATTTTATTTCATAAGACATAAAGCATGTTTCAGTTTGGCAAGATTTGCACTGAATACTGAATGAAACAGCTTTATCTAATAGAGAGAAAAGCTTTTGAGCAGATTTGGGCTTGATTTCACTTCATTTCAACAGAAACACTATTTCAGCATTACTGGACTCAGAAAGCTGTAAACTGACAATCTTGATCATTGAAGTCCTAACATAAGTTTTTGTGCATATAACTTCTAACACATTAAAAACTGTCTTACAGCATTGCAGAAAACATTGTACTTCATAAGGCATAAGCTTGTTTCAGTTTGGCAAGATTTGCACTGAATATTGAATGAAACAGCTTTCTCTAATAGAGAGAAAAGCTTTTGAGCAGATTTGGGCTTGATTTCACTTCATTTGAACAGAAACACTATTTCAACATTACTGGACTCAGAAAGCTGTAAACTGACAATCTTGATCATTGAGGTTCTAACATTACTTTTTGTGTATATAACTTCTAACACATTAAAAACTGTCTTACAGCATTGCAAAAAACATTTCATTTCATAAGACATAAGCAAGTTTCAGTTTGGCAAGATTTGCACTGAATACTGAATGAAACAGCTTTCTCTAATAGAGAGAAAAGCGTTTGAGCAGATTTGGGCTTGATTTCACTTCATTTGAACAGAAACACTATTTCAACATTACTGGACTCAGAAAGCTGTAAACTGACAATCTTGATCATTGAAGTCCTAACATAAGTTTTTGTGCATATAACTTCTAACACATTAAAAACTGTCTTACAGCATTGCAGAAAACATTGTACTTCATAAGACATAAGCTTGTTTCAGTTTGGCAAGATTTGCACTGAATACTGAATGAAACAGCTTTATCTAATAGAGAGAAAAGCTTTTGAGCAGATTTGGGCTTGATTTCACTTCATTTGAACAGAAACACTATTTCAGCATTACTGGACTCAGAAAGCTGTAAACTGACAATCTTGATCATTGCAGTCCTAACATTAGTTTTTGTGTATATAACTTCTAACACATTAAAAACTGTCTTACAGCATTGCAGAAAACATTGTACTTCATAAGGCATAAGCTTGTTTCAGTTTGGCAAGATTTGCACTGAATATTGAATGAAACAGCTTTATCTAATAGAGAGAAAAGCTTTTGAGCAGATTTGGGCTTGATTTCACTTCATTTCAACAGAAACACTATTTCAGCATTACTGGACTCAGAAAGCTGTAAACTGACAATCTTGATCATTGAAGTCCTAACATTAGTTTTTGTGAATATAACTTCTAACACATTAAAAACTGTCTTACAGCATTGCAGAAAACATTGTACTTCGTAAGACATAAGCTTGTTTCAGTTTGGCAAGATTTGCACTGAATACTGAATGAAACAGCTTTATCTAATAGAGAGAAAAGCTTTTGAGCAGATTTGGGCTTGATTTCACTTCATTTCAACAGAAACACTATTTCAGCATTACTGGACTCAGAAAGCTGTAAACTGACAAACTTGATCATTGAAGTCCTAACATTAGTTTTTGTGCATATAACTTCTAACACATTAAAAACTGTCTTACAGCATTGCAGAAAACATTGTACTTCATAAGACATAAGCTTGTTTCAGTTTGGCAAGATTTGCACTGAATACTGAATGAAACAGCTTTATCTAATAGAGAGAAAAGCTTTTGAGCAGATTTGGGCTTGATTTCACTTCATTTCAACAGAAACACTATTTCAGCATTACTGGACTCAGAAAGCTGTAAACTGACAATCTTGATCATTGAAGTCCTAACATTAGTTTTTGTGCATATAACTTCTAACACATTAAAAACTGTCTTACAGCATTGCAGAAAACATTGTACTTCATAAGACATAAGCTTGTTTCAGTTTGGCAAGATTTGCACTGAATACTGAATGAAACAGCTTTATCTAATAGAGAGAAAAGCTTTTGAGCAGATTTGGGCTTGATTTCACTTCATTTCAACAGAAACACTATTTCAGCATTACTGGACTCAGAAAGCTGTAAACTGACAATCTTGATCATTGAAGTCCTAACATTAGTTTTTGTGCATATAACTTCTAACACATTAAAAACTGTCTTACAGCATTGCAGAAAACATTGTACTTCATAAGACAAGCTTGTTTCAGTTTGGCAAGATTTGCACTGAATACTGAATGAAACAGCTTTATCTAATAGAGAGAAAAGCTTTTGAGCAGATTTGGGCTTGATTTCACTTCATTTCAACAGAAACACTATTTCAGCATTACTGGACTCAGAAAGCTGTAAACTGACAATCTTGATCATTGAAGTCCTAACATAAGTTTTTGTGCATATAACTTCTAACACATTAAAAACTGTCTTACAGCATTGCAGAAAACATTGTACTTCATAAGACATAAGCTTGTTTCAGTTTGGCAAGATTTGCACTGAATACTGAATGAAACAGCTTTATCTAATAGAGAGAAAAGCTTTTGAGCAGATTTGGGCTTGATTTCACTTCATTTCAACAGAAACACTATTTCAGCATTACTGGACTCAGAAAGCTGTAAACTGACAATCTTGATCATTGAAGTCCTAACATTAGTTTTTGTGCATATAACTTCTAACACATTAAAAACTGTCTTACAGCATTGCAAAAAACATTTCATTTCATAAGACATAAGCTTGTTTCAGTTTGGCAAGATTTGCACTGAATACTCAATGAAACCGCATTCTCTATTAGAGAGAAAAGCTTTTGAGCAGATTTGGGCTTGATTTCACTTCATTTGAACAGAAACACTATTTCAGCATTACTGGACTCAGAAAGCTGTAAACTGACAATCTTGATCATTGAAGTCCTAACATTAGTTTTTGTGCATATAACTTCTAACACATTAAAAACTGTCTTACAGCATTGCAGAAAACATTGTACTTCATAAGACATAAGCTTGTTTCAGTTTGGCAAGATTTGCACTGAATACTGAATGAAACAGCTTTATCTAATAGAGAGAAAAGCTTTTGAGCAGATTTGGGCTTGATTTCACTTCATTTCAACAGAAACACTATTTCAGCATTACTGGACTCAGAAAGCTGTAAACTGACAATCTTGATCATTGAAGTCCTAACATAAGTTTTTGTGCATATAACTTCTAACACATTAAAAACTGTCTTACAGCATTGCAGAAAACATTGTACTTCATAAGACATAAGCTTGTTTCAGTTTGGCAAGATTTGCACTGAATACTGAATGAAACAGCTTTATCTAATAGAGAGAAAAGCTTTTGAGCAGATTTGGGCTTGATTTCACTTCATTTCAACAGAAACACTATTTCAGCATTACTGGACTCAGAAAGCTGTAAACTGACAATCTTGATCATTGCAGTCCTAACATTAGTTTTTGTGCATATAACTTCTAACACATTAAAAACTGTCTTACAGCATTGCAGAAAACATTGTACTTCATAAGGCATACGCTTGTTTCAGTTTGGCAAGATTTGCACTGAATATTGAATGAAACAGCTTTCTCTAATAGAGAGAAAAGCTTTTGAGCAGATTTGGGCTTGATTTCACTTCATTTGAACAGAAACACTATTTCAGCATTACTGGACTCAGAAAGCTGTAAACTGACAATCTTGATCATTGAAGTCCTAACATTAGTTTTTGTGCATATAACTTCTAACACATTAAAAACTGTCTTACAGCATTGCAGAAAACATTGTACTTCATAAGACATAAGCTTGTTTCAGTTTGGCAAGATTTGCACTGAATACTGAATGAAACAGCTTTATCTAATAGAGAGAAAAGCTTTTGAGCAGATTTGGGCTTGATTTCACTTCATTTCAACAGAAACACTATTTCAGCATTACTGGACTCAGAAAGCTGTAAACTGACAATCTTGATCATTGAAGTCCTAACATAAGTTTTTGTGCATATAACTTCTAACACATTAAAAACTGTCTTACAGCATTGCAGAAAACATTGTACTTCATAAGACATAAGCTTGTTTCAGTTTGGCAAGATTTGCACTGAATACTGAATGAAACAGCTTTATCTAATAGAGAGAAAAGCTTTTGAGCAGATTTGGGCTTGATTTCACTTCATTTCAACAGAAACACTATTTCAGCATTACTGGACTCAGAAAGCTGTAAACTGACAATCTTGATCATTGAAGTCCTAACATTAGTTTTTGTGCATATAACTTCTAACACATTAAAAACTGTCTTACAGCATTGCAGAAAACATTGTACTTCATAAGACAAGCTTGTTTCAGTTTGGCAAGATTTGCACTGAATACTGAATGAAACAGCTTTATCTAATAGAGAGAAAAGCTTTTGAGCAGATTTGGGCTTGATTTCACTTCATTTCAACAGAAACACTATTTCAGCATTACTGGACTCAGAAAGCTGTAAACTGACAATCTTGATCATTGAAGTCCTAACATAAGTTTTTGTGCATATAACTTCTAACACATTAAAAACTGTCTTACAGCATTGCAGAAAACATTGTACTTCATAAGACATAAGCTTGTTTCAGTTTGGCAAGATTTGCACTGAATACTGAATGAAACAGCTTTATCTAATAGAGAGAAAAGCTTTTGAGCAGATTTGGGCTTGATTTCACTTCATTTGAACAGAAACACTATTTCAACATTACTGGACTCAGAAAGCTGTAAACTGACAATCTTGATCATTGCAGTCCTAACATTAGTTTTTGTGCATATAACTTCTAACACATTAAAAACTGTCTTACAGCATTGCAGAAAACATTGTACTTCATAAGACATAAGCTTGTTTCAGTTTGGCAAGATTTGCACTGAATACTGAATGAAACAGCTTTATCTAATAGAGAGAAAAGCTTTTGAGCAGATTTGGGCTTGATTTCACTTCATTTCAACAGAAACACTATTTCAGCATTACTGGACTCAGAAAGCTGTAAACTGACAATCTTGATCATTGAAGTCCTAACATTAGTTTTTGTGCATATAACTTCTAACACATTAAAAACTGTCTTACAGCATTGCAGAAAACATTGTACTTCATAAGACATAAGCTTGTTTCAGTTTGGCAAGATTTGCACTGAATACTGAATGAAACAGCTTTATCTAATAGAGAGAAAAGCTTTTGAGCAGACTTGGGCTTGATTTCACTTCATTTCAACAGAAACACTATTTCAGCATTACTGGACTCAGAAAGCTGTAAACTGACAATCTTGATCATTGAAGTCCTAACATTAGTTTTTGTGCATATAACTTCTAACACATTAAAAACTGTCTTACAGCATTGCAGAAAACATTGTACTTCATAAGGCATAAGCTTGTTTCAGTTTGGCAAGATTTGCACTGAATACTGAATGAAACAGCTTTATCGGTAACACTTTAGAATAAGGTTCCATTAGTTAATGTTAGTTAATGTATTAATTAACATGAACAAACAATGAATAATATATTTATTACTGTATATATTCATCTTCGTTAATGTTAGTTAATGAAAATACAGTTATTCATTGTTAGTTCATTGTAATTCACAGTGCATTAACTAATGTTAACAAGCACAACTTTTGATTTAAATAATGCATTAGTAAATGTTGAAATTAACATGAACTAAGACTTATAAATGCTGTAGAAGGATTGTTCTTGCTTAGTTCATGTTAACGAAAGTAGTTAACTAACATTAACTAATGGAACCTTATTCTAAAGTGTTACCGCTTTATCTAATAGAGAGAAAAGCTTTTGAGCAGATTTGGGCTCGATTTCACTTCATTTCAACAGAAACACTATTTCAGCATTACTGGACTCAGAAAGCTGTAAACTGACAATCTTGATCATTGAAGTCCTAACATTAGTTTTTGTGCATATAACTTCTAACACATTAAAAACTGTCTTACAGCATTGCAGAAAACATTGTACTTCATAAGGCATAAGCTTGTTTCAGTTTGGCAAGATTTGCACTGAATACTGAATGAAACAGCTTTATCTAATAGAGAGAAAAGCTTTTGAGCAGACTTGGGCTTGATTTCACTTCATTTCAACAGAAACACTATTTCAGCATTACTGGACTCAGAAAGCTGTAAACTGACAATCTTGATCATTGAAGTCCTAACATTAGTTTTTGTGCATATAACTTCTAACACATTAAAAACTGTCTTACAGCATTGCAAAAAACATTTCATTTCATAAGACATAAGCTTGTTTCAGTTTGGCAAGATTTGCACTGAATACTGAATGAAACAGCTTTCTCTAATAGAGAGAAAAGCTTTTGAGCAGATTTGGGCTTGATTTCACTTCATTTCAACAGAAACACTATTTCAGCATTACTGGACTCAGAAAGCTGTAAACTGACAATCTTGATCATTGAAGTCCTAACATAAGTTTTTGTGCATATAACTTCTAACACATTAAAAACTGTCTTACAGCATTGCAGAAAACATTGTACTTCATAAGGCATAAGCTTGTTTCAGTTTGGCAAGATTTGCACTGAATACTGAATGAAACAGCTTTATCTAATAGAGAGAAAAGCTTTTGAGCAGACTTGGGCTTGATTTCACTTCATTTCAACAGAAACACTATTTCAGCATTACTGGACTCAGAAAGCTGTAAACTGACAATCTTGATCATTGAAGTCCTAACATTAGTTTTTGTGCATATAACTTCTAACACATTAAAAACTGTCTTACAGCATTGCAAAAAACATTTCATTTCATAAGACATAAGCTTGTTTCAGTTTGGCAAGATTTGCACTGAATACTCAATGAAACCGCATTCTCTATTAGAGAGAAAAGCTTTTGAGCAGATTTGGGCTTGATTTCACTTCATTTGAACAGAAACACTATTTCAGCATTACTGGACTCAGAAAGCTGTAAACTGACAATCTTGATCATTGAAGTCCTAACATTAGTTTTTGTGCATATAACTTCTAACACATTAAAAACTGTCTTACAGCATTGCAGAAAACATTGTACTTCATAAGACATACGCTTGTTTCAGTTTGGCAAGATTTGCACTGAATATTGAATGAAACAGCTTTCTCTAATAGAGAGAAAAGCTTTTGAGCAGATTTGGGCTTGATTTCACTTCATTTGAACAGAAACACTATTTCAACATTACTGGACTCAGAAAGCTGTAAACTGACAATCTTGATCATTGAAGTCCTAACATTAGTTTTTGTGTATATAACTTCTAACACATTAAAAACTGTCTTACAGCATTGCAGAAAACATTTTATTTCATAAGACATAAGCATGTTTCAGTTTGGCAAGATTTGCACTGAATACTGAATGAAACAGCTTTATCTAATAGAGAGAAAAGCTTTTGAGCAGATTTGGGCTTGATTTCACTTCATTTGAACAGAAACACTATTTCAACATTACTGGACTCAGAAAGCTGTAAACTGACAATCTTGATCATTGAAGTCCTAACATTAGTTTTTGTGCATATAACTTCTAACACATTAAAAACTGTCTTACAGCATTGCAGAAAACATTGTACTTCATAAGGCATACGCTTGTTTCAGTTTGGCAAGATTTGCACTGAATATTGAATGAAACAGCTTTCTCTAATAGAGAGAAAAGCTTTTGAGCAGATTTGGGCTTGATTTCACTTCATTTGAACAGAAACACTATTTCAACATTACTGGACTCAGAAAGCTGTAAACTGACAATCTTGATCATTGAAGTCCTAACATTAGTTTTTGTGTATATAACTTCTAACACATTAAAAACTGTCTTACAGCATTGCAGAAAACATTGTACTTCATAAGGCATAAGCTTGTTTCAGTTTGGCAAGATTTGCACTGAATACTGAATGAAACAGCTTTATCTAATAGAGAGAAAAGCTTTTGAGCAGATTTGGGCTTGATTTCACTTCATTTCAACAGAAACACTATTTCAGCATTACTGGACTCAGAAAGCTGTAAACTGACAATCTTGATCATTGAAGTCCTAACATTAGTTTTTGTGCATATAACTTCTAACACATTAAAAACTGTCTTACAGCATTGCAGAAAACATTGTACTTCATAAGACATAAGCTTGTTTCAGTTTGGCAAGATTTGCACTGAATACTGAATGAAACAGCTTTATCTAATAGAGAGAAAAGCTTTTGAGCAGACTTGGGCTTGATTTCACTTCATTTCAACAGAAACACTATTTCAGCATTACTGGACTCAGAAAGCTGTAAACTGACAATCTTGATCATTGAAGTCCTAACATTAGTTTTTGTGCATATAACTTCTAACACATTAAAAACTGTCTTACAGCATTGCAGAAAACATTGTACTTCATAAGGCATAAGCTTGTTTCAGTTTGGCAAGATTTGCACTGAATACTGAATGAAACAGCTTTATCGGTAACACTTTAGAATAAGGTTCCATTAGTTAATGTTAGTTAATGTATTAATTAACATGAACAAACAATGAATAATATATTTATTACTGTATATATTCATCTTCGTTAATGTTAGTTAATGAAAATACAGTTATTCATTGTTAGTTCATTGTAATTCACAGTGCATTAACTAATGTTAACAAGCACAACTTTTGATTTAAATAATGCATTAGTAAATGTTGAAATTAACATGAACTAAGACTTATAAATGCTGTAGAAGGATTGTTCTTGCTTAGTTCATGTTAACGAAAGTAGTTAACTAACATTAACTAATGGAACCTTATTCTAAAGTGTTACCGCTTTATCTAATAGAGAGAAAAGCTTTTGAGCAGATTTGGGCTCGATTTCACTTCATTTCAACAGAAACACTATTTCAGCATTACTGGACTCAGAAAGCTGTAAACTGACAATCTTGATCATTGAAGTCCTAACATTAGTTTTTGTGCATATAACTTCTAACACATTAAAAACTGTCTTACAGCATTGCAGAAAACATTGTACTTCATAAGGCATAAGCTTGTTTCAGTTTGGCAAGATTTGCACTGAATACTGAATGAAACAGCTTTATCTAATAGAGAGAAAAGCTTTTGAGCAGACTTGGGCTTGATTTCACTTCATTTCAACAGAAACACTATTTCAGCATTACTGGACTCAGAAAGCTGTAAACTGACAATCTTGATCATTGAAGTCCTAACATTAGTTTTTGTGCATATAACTTCTAACACATTAAAAACTGTCTTACAGCATTGCAAAAAACATTTCATTTCATAAGACATAAGCTTGTTTCAGTTTGGCAAGATTTGCACTGAATACTGAATGAAACAGCTTTCTCTAATAGAGAGAAAAGCTTTTGAGCAGATTTGGGCTTGATTTCACTTCATTTCAACAGAAACACTATTTCAGCATTACTGGACTCAGAAAGCTGTAAACTGACAATCTTGATCATTGAAGTCCTAACATAAGTTTTTGTGCATATAACTTCTAACACATTAAAAACTGTCTTACAGCATTGCAGAAAACATTGTACTTCATAAGGCATAAGCTTGTTTCAGTTTGGCAAGATTTGCACTGAATACTGAATGAAACAGCTTTATCTAATAGAGAGAAAAGCTTTTGAGCAGACTTGGGCTTGATTTCACTTCATTTCAACAGAAACACTATTTCAGCATTACTGGACTCAGAAAGCTGTAAACTGACAATCTTGATCATTGAAGTCCTAACATTAGTTTTTGTGCATATAACTTCTAACACATTAAAAACTGTCTTACAGCATTGCAAAAAACATTTCATTTCATAAGACATAAGCTTGTTTCAGTTTGGCAAGATTTGCACTGAATACTCAATGAAACCGCATTCTCTATTAGAGAGAAAAGCTTTTGAGCAGATTTGGGCTTGATTTCACTTCATTTGAACAGAAACACTATTTCAGCATTACTGGACTCAGAAAGCTGTAAACTGACAATCTTGATCATTGAAGTCCTAACATTAGTTTTTGTGCATATAACTTCTAACACATTAAAAACTGTCTTACAGCATTGCAGAAAACATTGTACTTCATAAGACATACGCTTGTTTCAGTTTGGCAAGATTTGCACTGAATATTGAATGAAACAGCTTTCTCTAATAGAGAGAAAAGCTTTTGAGCAGATTTGGGCTTGATTTCACTTCATTTGAACAGAAACACTATTTCAACATTACTGGACTCAGAAAGCTGTAAACTGACAATCTTGATCATTGAAGTCCTAACATTAGTTTTTGTGTATATAACTTCTAACACATTAAAAACTGTCTTACAGCATTGCAGAAAACATTTTATTTCATAAGACATAAGCATGTTTCAGTTTGGCAAGATTTGCACTGAATACTGAATGAAACAGCTTTATCTAATAGAGAGAAAAGCTTTTGAGCAGATTTGGGCTTGATTTCACTTCATTTGAACAGAAACACTATTTCAACATTACTGGACTCAGAAAGCTGTAAACTGACAATCTTGATCATTGAAGTCCTAACATTAGTTTTTGTGCATATAACTTCTAACACATTAAAAACTGTCTTACAGCATTGCAGAAAACATTGTACTTCATAAGGCATACGCTTGTTTCAGTTTGGCAAGATTTGCACTGAATATTGAATGAAACAGCTTTCTCTAATAGAGAGAAAAGCTTTTGAGCAGATTTGGGCTTGATTTCACTTCATTTGAACAGAAACACTATTTCAACATTACTGGACTCAGAAAGCTGTAAACTGACAATCTTGATCATTGAAGTCCTAACATTAGTTTTTGTGTATATAACTTCTAACACATTAAAAACTGTCTTACAGCATTGCAGAAAACATTTTATTTCATAAGACATAAGCATGTTTCAGTTTGGCAAGATTTGCACTGAATACTGAATGAAACAGCTTTCTCTAATAGAGAGAAAAGCTTTTGAGCAGATTTGGGCTTGATTTCACTTCATTTGAACAGAAACACTATTTCAGCATTACTGGACTCAGAAAGCTGTAAACTGACAATCTTGATCATTGAAGTCCTAACATAAGTTTTTGTGCATATAACTTCTAACACATTAAAAACTGTCTTACAGCATTGCAGAAAACATTGTACTTCATAAGGCATAAGCTTGTTTCAGTTTGGCAAGATTTGCACTGAATACTGAATGAAACAGCTTTATCTAATAGAGAGAAAAGCTTTTGAGCAGACTTGGGCTTGATTTCACTTCATTTCAACAGAAACACTATTTCAGCATTACTGGACTCAGAAAGCTGTAAACTGACAATCTTGATCATTGAAGTCCTAACATTAGTTTTTGTGCATATAACTTCTAACACATTAAAAACTGTCTTACAGCATTGCAAAAAACATTTCATTTCATAAGACATAAGCTTGTTTCAGTTTGGCAAGATTTGCACTGAATACTGAATGAAACAGCTTTATCTAATAGAGAGAAAAGCTTTTGAGCAGATTTGGGCTTGATTTCACTTCATTTCAACAGAAACACTATTTCAGCATTACTGGACTCAGAAAGCTGTAAACTGACAATCTTGATCATTGAAGTCCTAACATAAGTTTTTGTGCATATAACTTCTAACACATTAAAAACTGTCTTACAGCATTGCAGAAAACATTGTACTTCATAAGACATAAGCTTGTTTCAGTTTGGCAAGATTTGCACTGAATACTGAATGAAACAGCTTTATCTAATAGAGAGAAAAGCTTTTGAGCAGATTTGGGCTTGATTTCACTTCATTTCAACAGAAACACTATTTCAGCATTACTGGACTCAGAAAGCTGTAAACTGACAATCTTGATCATTGCAGTCCTAACATTAGTTTTTGTGCATATAACTTCTAACACATTAAAAACTGTCTTACAGCATTGCAGAAAACATTGTACTTCATAAGGCATACGCTTGTTTCAGTTTGGCAAGATTTGCACTGAATATTGAATGAAACAGCTTTCTCTAATAGAGAGAAAAGCTTTTGAGCAGATTTGGGCTTGATTTCACTTCATTTGAACAGAAACACTATTTCAGCATTACTGGACTCAGAAAGCTGTAAACTGACAATCTTGATCATTGAAGTCCTAACATTAGTTTTTGTGCATATAACTTCTAACACATTAAAAACTGTCTTACAGCATTGCAGAAAACATTGTACTTCATAAGACATAAGCTTGTTTCAGTTTGGCAAGATTTGCACTGAATACTGAATGAAACAGCTTTATCTAATAGAGAGAAAAGCTTTTGAGCAGATTTGGGCTTGATTTCACTTCATTTCAACAGAAACACTATTTCAGCATTACTGGACTCAGAAAGCTGTAAACTGACAATCTTGATCATTGAAGTCCTAACATAAGTTTTTGTGCATATAACTTCTAACACATTAAAAACTGTCTTACAGCATTGCAGAAAACATTGTACTTCATAAGACATAAGCTTGTTTCAGTTTGGCAAGATTTGCACTGAATACTGAATGAAACAGCTTTATCTAATAGAGAGAAAAGCTTTTGAGCAGATTTGGGCTTGATTTCACTTCATTTCAACAGAAACACTATTTCAGCATTACTGGACTCAGAAAGCTGTAAACTGACAATCTTGATCATTGAAGTCCTAACATTAGTTTTTGTGCATATAACTTCTAACACATTAAAAACTGTCTTACAGCATTGCAGAAAACATTGTACTTCATAAGACAAGCTTGTTTCAGTTTGGCAAGATTTGCACTGAATACTGAATGAAACAGCTTTATCTAATAGAGAGAAAAGCTTTTGAGCAGATTTGGGCTTGATTTCACTTCATTTCAACAGAAACACTATTTCAGCATTACTGGACTCAGAAAGCTGTAAACTGACAATCTTGATCATTGAAGTCCTAACATAAGTTTTTGTGCATATAACTTCTAACACATTAAAAACTGTCTTACAGCATTGCAGAAAACATTGTACTTCATAAGACATAAGCTTGTTTCAGTTTGGCAAGATTTGCACTGAATACTGAATGAAACAGCTTTATCTAATAGAGAGAAAAGCTTTTGAGCAGATTTGGGCTTGATTTCACTTCATTTGAACAGAAACACTATTTCAACATTACTGGACTCAGAAAGCTGTAAACTGACAATCTTGATCATTGCAGTCCTAACATTAGTTTTTGTGCATATAACTTCTAACACATTAAAAACTGTCTTACAGCATTGCAGAAAACATTGTACTTCATAAGACATAAGCTTGTTTCAGTTTGGCAAGATTTGCACTGAATACTGAATGAAACAGCTTTATCTAATAGAGAGAAAAGCTTTTGAGCAGATTTGGGCTTGATTTCACTTCATTTCAACAGAAACACTATTTCAGCATTACTGGACTCAGAAAGCTGTAAACTGACAATCTTGATCATTGAAGTCCTAACATTAGTTTTTGTGCATATAACTTCTAACACATTAAAAACTGTCTTACAGCATTGCAGAAAACATTGTACTTCATAAGACATAAGCTTGTTTCAGTTTGGCAAGATTTGCACTGAATACTGAATGAAACAGCTTTATCTAATAGAGAGAAAAGCTTTTGAGCAGACTTGGGCTTGATTTCACTTCATTTCAACAGAAACACTATTTCAGCATTACTGGACTCAGAAAGCTGTAAACTGACAATCTTGATCATTGAAGTCCTAACATTAGTTTTTGTGCATATAACTTCTAACACATTAAAAACTGTCTTACAGCATTGCAGAAAACATTGTACTTCATAAGGCATAAGCTTGTTTCAGTTTGGCAAGATTTGCACTGAATACTGAATGAAACAGCTTTATCGGTAACACTTTAGAATAAGGTTCCATTAGTTAATGTTAGTTAATGTATTAATTAACATGAACAAACAATGAATAATATATTTATTACTGTATATATTCATCTTCGTTAATGTTAGTTAATGAAAATACAGTTATTCATTGTTAGTTCATTGTAATTCACAGTGCATTAACTAATGTTAACAAGCACAACTTTTGATTTAAATAATGCATTAGTAAATGTTGAAATTAACATGAACTAAGACTTATAAATGCTGTAGAAGGATTGTTCTTGCTTAGTTCATGTTAACGAAAGTAGTTAACTAACATTAACTAATGGAACCTTATTCTAAAGTGTTACCGCTTTATCTAATAGAGAGAAAAGCTTTTGAGCAGATTTGGGCTCGATTTCACTTCATTTCAACAGAAACACTATTTCAGCATTACTGGACTCAGAAAGCTGTAAACTGACAATCTTGATCATTGAAGTCCTAACATTAGTTTTTGTGCATATAACTTCTAACACATTAAAAACTGTCTTACAGCATTGCAGAAAACATTGTACTTCATAAGGCATAAGCTTGTTTCAGTTTGGCAAGATTTGCACTGAATACTGAATGAAACAGCTTTATCTAATAGAGAGAAAAGCTTTTGAGCAGACTTGGGCTTGATTTCACTTCATTTCAACAGAAACACTATTTCAGCATTACTGGACTCAGAAAGCTGTAAACTGACAATCTTGATCATTGAAGTCCTAACATTAGTTTTTGTGCATATAACTTCTAACACATTAAAAACTGTCTTACAGCATTGCAAAAAACATTTCATTTCATAAGACATAAGCTTGTTTCAGTTTGGCAAGATTTGCACTGAATACTGAATGAAACAGCTTTCTCTAATAGAGAGAAAAGCTTTTGAGCAGATTTGGGCTTGATTTCACTTCATTTCAACAGAAACACTATTTCAGCATTACTGGACTCAGAAAGCTGTAAACTGACAATCTTGATCATTGAAGTCCTAACATAAGTTTTTGTGCATATAACTTCTAACACATTAAAAACTGTCTTACAGCATTGCAGAAAACATTGTACTTCATAAGGCATAAGCTTGTTTCAGTTTGGCAAGATTTGCACTGAATACTGAATGAAACAGCTTTATCTAATAGAGAGAAAAGCTTTTGAGCAGACTTGGGCTTGATTTCACTTCATTTCAACAGAAACACTATTTCAGCATTACTGGACTCAGAAAGCTGTAAACTGACAATCTTGATCATTGAAGTCCTAACATTAGTTTTTGTGCATATAACTTCTAACACATTAAAAACTGTCTTACAGCATTGCAAAAAACATTTCATTTCATAAGACATAAGCTTGTTTCAGTTTGGCAAGATTTGCACTGAATACTCAATGAAACCGCATTCTCTATTAGAGAGAAAAGCTTTTGAGCAGATTTGGGCTTGATTTCACTTCATTTGAACAGAAACACTATTTCAGCATTACTGGACTCAGAAAGCTGTAAACTGACAATCTTGATCATTGAAGTCCTAACATTAGTTTTTGTGCATATAACTTCTAACACATTAAAAACTGTCTTACAGCATTGCAGAAAACATTGTACTTCATAAGACATACGCTTGTTTCAGTTTGGCAAGATTTGCACTGAATATTGAATGAAACAGCTTTCTCTAATAGAGAGAAAAGCTTTTGAGCAGATTTGGGCTTGATTTCACTTCATTTGAACAGAAACACTATTTCAACATTACTGGACTCAGAAAGCTGTAAACTGACAATCTTGATCATTGAAGTCCTAACATTAGTTTTTGTGTATATAACTTCTAACACATTAAAAACTGTCTTACAGCATTGCAGAAAACATTTTATTTCATAAGACATAAGCATGTTTCAGTTTGGCAAGATTTGCACTGAATACTGAATGAAACAGCTTTATCTAATAGAGAGAAAAGCTTTTGAGCAGATTTGGGCTTGATTTCACTTCATTTGAACAGAAACACTATTTCAACATTACTGGACTCAGAAAGCTGTAAACTGACAATCTTGATCATTGAAGTCCTAACATTAGTTTTTGTGCATATAACTTCTAACACATTAAAAACTGTCTTACAGCATTGCAGAAAACATTGTACTTCATAAGGCATACGCTTGTTTCAGTTTGGCAAGATTTGCACTGAATATTGAATGAAACAGCTTTCTCTAATAGAGAGAAAAGCTTTTGAGCAGATTTGGGCTTGATTTCACTTCATTTGAACAGAAACACTATTTCAACATTACTGGACTCAGAAAGCTGTAAACTGACAATCTTGATCATTGAAGTCCTAACATTAGTTTTTGTGTATATAACTTCTAACACATTAAAAACTGTCTTACAGCATTGCAGAAAACATTTTATTTCATAAGACATAAGCATGTTTCAGTTTGGCAAGATTTGCACTGAATACTGAATGAAACAGCTTTCTCTAATAGAGAGAAAAGCTTTTGAGCAGATTTGGGCTTGATTTCACTTCATTTGAACAGAAACACTATTTCAGCATTACTGGACTCAGAAAGCTGTAAACTGACAATCTTGATCATTGAAGTCCTAACATAAGTTTTTGTGCATATAACTTCTAACACATTAAAAACTGTCTTACAGCATTGCAGAAAACATTGTACTTCATAAGGCATAAGCTTGTTTCAGTTTGGCAAGATTTGCACTGAATACTGAATGAAACAGCTTTATCTAATAGAGAGAAAAGCTTTTGAGCAGACTTGGGCTTGATTTCACTTCATTTCAACAGAAACACTATTTCAGCATTACTGGACTCAGAAAGCTGTAAACTGACAATCTTGATCATTGAAGTCCTAACATTAGTTTTTGTGCATATAACTTCTAACACATTAAAAACTGTCTTACAGCATTGCAAAAAACATTTCATTTCATAAGACATAAGCTTGTTTCAGTTTGGCAAGATTTGCACTGAATACTGAATGAAACAGCTTTATCTAATAGAGAGAAAAGCTTTTGAGCAGATTTGGGCTTGATTTCACTTCATTTCAACAGAAACACTATTTCAGCATTACTGGACTCAGAAAGCTGTAAACTGACAATCTTGATCATTGAAGTCCTAACATAAGTTTTTGTGCATATAACTTCTAACACATTAAAAACTGTCTTACAGCATTGCAGAAAACATTGTACTTCATAAGACATAAGCTTGTTTCAGTTTGGCAAGATTTGCACTGAATACTGAATGAAACAGCTTTATCTAATAGAGAGAAAAGCTTTTGAGCAGATTTGGGCTTGATTTCACTTCATTTCAACAGAAACACTATTTCAGCATTACTGGACTCAGAAAGCTGTAAACTGACAATCTTGATCATTGCAGTCCTAACATTAGTTTTTGTGCATATAACTTCTAACACATTAAAAACTGTCTTACAGCATTGCAGAAAACATTGTACTTCATAAGGCATACGCTTGTTTCAGTTTGGCAAGATTTGCACTGAATATTGAATGAAACAGCTTTCTCTAATAGAGAGAAAAGCTTTTGAGCAGATTTGGGCTTGATTTCACTTCATTTGAACAGAAACACTATTTCAGCATTACTGGACTCAGAAAGCTGTAAACTGACAATCTTGATCATTGAAGTCCTAACATTAGTTTTTGTGCATATAACTTCTAACACATTAAAAACTGTCTTACAGCATTGCAGAAAACATTGTACTTCATAAGACATAAGCTTGTTTCAGTTTGGCAAGATTTGCACTGAATACTGAATGAAACAGCTTTATCTAATAGAGAGAAAAGCTTTTGAGCAGATTTGGGCTTGATTTCACTTCATTTCAACAGAAACACTATTTCAGCATTACTGGACTCAGAAAGCTGTAAACTGACAATCTTGATCATTGAAGTCCTAACATAAGTTTTTGTGCATATAACTTCTAACACATTAAAAACTGTCTTACAGCATTGCAGAAAACATTGTACTTCATAAGACATAAGCTTGTTTCAGTTTGGCAAGATTTGCACTGAATACTGAATGAAACAGCTTTATCTAATAGAGAGAAAAGCTTTTGAGCAGATTTGGGCTTGATTTCACTTCATTTCAACAGAAACACTATTTCAGCATTACTGGACTCAGAAAGCTGTAAACTGACAATCTTGATCATTGAAGTCCTAACATTAGTTTTTGTGCATATAACTTCTAACACATTAAAAACTGTCTTACAGCATTGCAGAAAACATTGTACTTCATAAGACAAGCTTGTTTCAGTTTGGCAAGATTTGCACTGAATACTGAATGAAACAGCTTTATCTAATAGAGAGAAAAGCTTTTGAGCAGATTTGGGCTTGATTTCACTTCATTTCAACAGAAACACTATTTCAGCATTACTGGACTCAGAAAGCTGTAAACTGACAATCTTGATCATTGAAGTCCTAACATAAGTTTTTGTGCATATAACTTCTAACACATTAAAAACTGTCTTACAGCATTGCAGAAAACATTGTACTTCATAAGACATAAGCTTGTTTCAGTTTGGCAAGATTTGCACTGAATACTGAATGAAACAGCTTTATCTAATAGAGAGAAAAGCTTTTGAGCAGATTTGGGCTTGATTTCACTTCATTTGAACAGAAACACTATTTCAACATTACTGGACTCAGAAAGCTGTAAACTGACAATCTTGATCATTGCAGTCCTAACATTAGTTTTTGTGCATATAACTTCTAACACATTAAAAACTGTCTTACAGCATTGCAGAAAACATTGTACTTCATAAGACATAAGCTTGTTTCAGTTTGGCAAGATTTGCACTGAATACTGAATGAAACAGCTTTATCTAATAGAGAGAAAAGCTTTTGAGCAGATTTGGGCTTGATTTCACTTCATTTCAACAGAAACACTATTTCAGCATTACTGGACTCAGAAAGCTGTAAACTGACAATCTTGATCATTGAAGTCCTAACATTAGTTTTTGTGCATATAACTTCTAACACATTAAAAACTGTCTTACAGCATTGCAGAAAACATTGTACTTCATAAGACATAAGCTTGTTTCAGTTTGGCAAGATTTGCACTGAATACTGAATGAAACAGCTTTATCTAATAGAGAGAAAAGCTTTTGAGCAGACTTGGGCTTGATTTCACTTCATTTCAACAGAAACACTATTTCAGCATTACTGGACTCAGAAAGCTGTAAACTGACAATCTTGATCATTGAAGTCCTAACATTAGTTTTTGTGCATATAACTTCTAACACATTAAAAACTGTCTTACAGCATTGCAGAAAACATTGTACTTCATAAGGCATAAGCTTGTTTCAGTTTGGCAAGATTTGCACTGAATACTGAATGAAACAGCTTTATCGGTAACACTTTAGAATAAGGTTCCATTAGTTAATGTTAGTTAATGTATTAATTAACATGAACAAACAATGAATAATATATTTATTACTGTATATATTCATCTTCGTTAATGTTAGTTAATGAAAATACAGTTATTCATTGTTAGTTCATTGTAATTCACAGTGCATTAACTAATGTTAACAAGCACAACTTTTGATTTAAATAATGCATTAGTAAATGTTGAAATTAACATGAACTAAGACTTATAAATGCTGTAGAAGGATTGTTCTTGCTTAGTTCATGTTAACGAAAGTAGTTAACTAACATTAACTAATGGAACCTTATTCTAAAGTGTTACCGCTTTATCTAATAGAGAGAAAAGCTTTTGAGCAGATTTGGGCTCGATTTCACTTCATTTCAACAGAAACACTATTTCAGCATTACTGGACTCAGAAAGCTGTAAACTGACAATCTTGATCATTGAAGTCCTAACATTAGTTTTTGTGCATATAACTTCTAACACATTAAAAACTGTCTTACAGCATTGCAGAAAACATTGTACTTCATAAGGCATAAGCTTGTTTCAGTTTGGCAAGATTTGCACTGAATACTGAATGAAACAGCTTTATCTAATAGAGAGAAAAGCTTTTGAGCAGACTTGGGCTTGATTTCACTTCATTTCAACAGAAACACTATTTCAGCATTACTGGACTCAGAAAGCTGTAAACTGACAATCTTGATCATTGAAGTCCTAACATTAGTTTTTGTGCATATAACTTCTAACACATTAAAAACTGTCTTACAGCATTGCAAAAAACATTTCATTTCATAAGACATAAGCTTGTTTCAGTTTGGCAAGATTTGCACTGAATACTCAATGAAACCGCATTCTCTATTAGAGAGAAAAGCTTTTGAGCAGATTTGGGCTTGATTTCACTTCATTTGAACAGAAACACTATTTCAGCATTACTGGACTCAGAAAGCTGTAAACTGACAATCTTGATCATTGAAGTCCTAACATAAGTTTTTGTGCATATAACTTCTAACACATTAAAAACTGTCTTACAGCATTGCAGAAAACATTGTACTTCATAAGACATAAGCTTGTTTCAGTTAGGCAAGATTTGCACTGAATACTGAATGAAACAGCTTTATCTAATAGAGAGAAAAGCTTTTGAGCAGATTTGGGCTTGATTTCACTTCATTTGAACAGAAACACTATTTCAGCATTACTGGACTCAGAAAGCTGTAAACTGACAATCTTGATCATTGAAGTCCTAACATTAGTTTTTGTGCATATAACATCTAACACATTAAAAACTGTCTTACAGCATTGCAGAAAACATTGTACTTCATAAGGCATAAGCTTGTTTCAGTTTGGCAAGATTTGCACTGAATATTGAATGAAACAGCTTTCTCTAATAGAGAGAAAAGCTTTTGAGCAGATTTGGGCTTGATTTCATTTCATTTGAACAGAAACACTATTTCAACATTACTGGACTCAGAAAGCTGTAAACTGACAATCTTGATCATTGCAGTCCTAACATTAGTTTTTGTGCATATAACTTCTAACACATTAAAAACTGTCTTACAGCATTGCAGAAAACATTGTACTTCATAAGGCATACGCTTGTTTCAGTTTGGCAAGATTTGCACTGAATATTGAATGAAACAGCTTTCTCTAATAGAGAGAAAAGCTTTTGAGCAGATTTGGGCTTGATTTCACTTCATTTGAACAGAAACACTATTTCAACATTACTGGACTCAGAAAGCTGTAAACTGACAATCTTGATCATTGCAGTCCTAACATTAGTTTTTGTGTATATAACTTCTAACACATTAAAAACTGTCTTACAGCATTGCAGAAAACATTTTATTTCATAAGACATAAGCATGTTTCAGTTTGGCAAGATTTGCACTGAATACTGAATGAAACAGCTTTCTCTAATAGAGAGAAAAGCTTTTGAGCAGATTTGGGCTTGATTTCACTTCATTTGAACAGAAACACTATTTCAACATTACTGGACTCAGAAAGCTGTAAACTGACAATCTTGATCATTGCAGTCCTAACATTAGTTTTTGTGCATATAACTTCTAACACATTAAAAACTGTCTTACAGCATTGCAGAAAACATTGTACTTCATAAGGCATACGCTTGTTTCAGTTTGGCAAGATTTGCACTGAATATTGAATGAAACAGCTTTCTCTAATAGAGAGAAAAGCTTTTGAGCAGATTTGGGCTTGATTTCACTTCATTTGAACAGAAACACTATTTCAGCATTACTGGACTCAGAAAGCTGTAAACTGACAATCTTGATCATTGAAGTCCTAACATTAGTTTTTGTGCATATAACTTCTAACACATTAAAAACTGTCTTACAGCATTGCAGAAAACATTGTACTTCATAAGGCATAAGCTTGTTTCAGTTTGGCAAGATTTGCACTGAATACTGAATGAAACAGCTTTATCTAATAGAGAGAAAAGCTTTTGAGCAGATTTGGGCTTGATTTCACTTCATTTCAACAGAAACACCATTTCAGCATTACTGGACTCAGAAAGCTGTAAACTGACAATCTTGATCATTGAAGTCCTAACATAAGTTTTTGTGCATATAACTTCTAACACATTAAAAGCTGTCTTACAGCATTGCAGAAAACATTGTACTTCATAAGGCATACGCTTGTTTCAGTTTGGCAAGATTTGCACTGAATATTGAATGAAACAGCTTTCTCTAATAGAGAGAAAAGCTTTTGAGCAGATTTGGGCTTGATTTCACTTCATTTGAACAGAAACACTATTTCAACATTACTGGACTCAGAAAGCTGTAAACTGACAATCTTGATCATTGCAGTCCTAACATTAGTTTTTGTGTATATAACTTCTAACACATTAAAAACTGTCTTACAGCATTGCAGAAAACATTTTATTTCATAAGACATAAGCATGTTTCAGTTTGGCAAGATTTGCACTGAATATTGAATGAAACAGCTTTCTCTAATAGAGAGAAAAGCTTTTGAGCAGATTTGGGCTTGATTTCACTTCATTTGAACAGAAACACTATTTCAGCATTACTGGACTCAGAAAGCTGTAAACTGACAATCTTGATCATTGAAGTCCTAACATTAGTTTTTGTGCATATAACTTCTAACACATTAAAAACTGTCTTACAGCATTGCAGAAAACATTGTACTTCATAAGGCATAAGCTTGTTTCAGTTTGGCAAGATTTGCACTGAATACTGAATGAAACAGCTTTATCTAATAGAGAGAAAAGCTTTTGAGCAGATTTGGGCTTGATTTCACTTCATTTCAACAGAAACACCATTTCAGCATTACTGGACTCAGAAAGCTGTAAACTGACAATCTTGATCATTGAAGTCCTAACATAAGTTTTTGTGCATATAACTTCTAACACATTAAAAGCTGTCTTACAGCATTGCAGAAAACATTGTACTTCATAAGGCATACGCTTGTTTCAGTTTGGCAAGATTTGCACTGAATATTGAATGAAACAGCTTTCTCTAATAGAGAGAAAAGCTTTTGAGCAGATTTGGGCTTGATTTCACTTCATTTGAACAGAAACACTATTTCAACATTACTGGACTCAGAAAGCTGTAAACTGACAATCTTGATCATTGCAGTCCTAACATTAGTTTTTGTGTATATAACTTCTAACACATTAAAAACTGTCTTACAGCATTGCAGAAAACATTTTATTTCATAAGACATAAGCATGTTTCAGTTTGGCAAGATTTGCACTGAATATTGAATGAAACAGCTTTCTCTAATAGAGAGAAAAGCTTTTGAGCAGATTTGGGCTTGATTTCACTTCATTTGAACAGAAACACTATTTCAGCATTACTGGACTCAGAAAGCTGTAAACTGACAATCTTGATCATTGAAGTCCTAACATTAGTTTTTGTGCATATAACTTCTAACACATTAAAAACTGTCTTACAGCATTGCAGAAAACATTGTACTTCATAAGACATAAGCTTGTTTCAGTTTGGCAAGATTTGCACTGAATACTGAATGAAACAGCTTTATCTAATAGAGAGAAAAGCTTTTGAGCAGATTTGGGCTTGATTTCACTTCATTTCAACAGAAACACTATTTCAGCATTACTGGACTCAGAAAGCTGTAAACTGACAATCTTGATCATTGAAGTCCTAACATAAGTTTTTGTGCATATAACTTCTAACACATTAAAAACTGTCTTACAGCATTGCAGAAAACATTGTACTTCATAAGACATAAGCTTGTTTCAGTTTGGCAAGATTTGCACTGAATACTGAATGAAACAGCTTTATCTAATAGAGAGAAAAGCTTTTGAGCAGATTTGGGCTTGATTTCACTTCATTTCAACAGAAACACTATTTCAGCATTACTGGACTCAGAAAGCTGTAAACTGACAATCTTGATCATTGAAGTCCTAACATTAGTTTTTGTGCATATAACTTCGAACACATTAAAAACTGTCTTACAGCATTGCAGAAAACATTGTACTTCATAAGACATAAGCTTGTTTCAGTTTGGCAAGATTTGCACTGAATACTGAATGAAACAGCTTTATCTAATAGAGAGAAAAGCTTTTGAGCAGATTTGGGCTTGATTTCACTTCATTTCAACAGAAACACTATTTCAGCATTACTGGACTCAGAAAGCTGTAAACTGACAATCTTGATCATTGAAGTCCTAACATAAGTTTTTGTGCATATAACTTCTAACACATTAAAAACTGTCTTACAGCATTGCAGAAAACATTGTACTTCATAAGACATACGCTTGTTTCAGTTTGGCAAGATTTGCACTGAATATTGAA
The DNA here is from genome assembly GCF_023724105.1 of Carassius gibelio. Classification (NCBI taxonomy): domain Eukaryota; kingdom Metazoa; phylum Chordata; class Actinopteri; order Cypriniformes; family Cyprinidae; genus Carassius; species Carassius gibelio. The sequence goes on along the minus strand of NC_068376.1, from coordinate 243,233 downwards.
TGAAACAGCTTTCTCTAATAGAGAGAAAAGCTTTTGAGCAGATTTGGGCTTGATTTCACTTCATTTGAACAGAAACACTATTTCAACATTACTGGACTCAGAAAGCTGTAAACTGACAATCTTGATCATTGAAGTCCTAACATTAGTTTTTGTGCATATAACTTCTAACACATTAAAAACTGTCTTACAGCATTGCAGAAAACATTGTACTTCATAAGGCATAAGCTTGTTTCAGTTTGGCAAGATTTGCACTGAATACTGAATGAAACAGCTTTATCTAATAGAGAGAAAAGCTTTTGAGCAGATTTGGGCTTGATTTCACTTCATTTCAACAGAAACACCATTTCAGCATTACTGGACTCAGAAAGCTGTAAACTGACAATCTTGATCATTGAAGTCCTAACATAAGTTTTTGTGCATATAACTTCTAACACATTAAAAGCTGTCTTACAGCATTGCAGAAAACATTGTACTTCATAAGGCATACGCTTGTTTCAGTTTGGCAAGATTTGCACTGAATATTGAATGAAACAGCTTTCTCTAATAGAGAGAAAAGCTTTTGAGCAGATTTGGGCTTGATTTCACTTCATTTGAACAGAAACACTATTTCAACATTACTGGACTCAGAAAGCTGTAAACTGACAATCTTGATCATTGAAGTCCTAACATTAGTTTTTGTGCATATAACTTCTAACACATTAAAAACTGTCTTACAGCATTGCAGAAAACATTGTACTTCATAAGGCATAAGCTTGTTTCAGTTTGGCAAGATTTGCACTGAATACTGAATGAAACAGCTTTATCGGTAACACTTTAGAATAAGGTTCCATTAGTTAATGTTAGTTAATGTATTAATTAACATGAACAAACAATGAATAATATATTTATTACTGTATATATTCATCTTCGTTAATGTTAGTTAATGAAAATACAGTTATTCATTGTTAGTTCATTGTAATTCACAGTGCATTAACTAATGTTAACAAGCACAACTTTTGATTTAAATAATGCATTAGTAAATGTTGAAATTAACATGAACTAAGACTTATAAATGCTGTAGAAGGATTGTTCTTGCTTAGTTCATGTTAACGAAAGTAGTTAACTAACATTAACTAATGGAACCTTATTCTAAAGTGTTACCGCTTTATCTAATAGAGAGAAAAGCTTTTGAGCAGATTTGGGCTCGATTTCACTTCATTTCAACAGAAACACTATTTCAGCATTACTGGACTCAGAAAGCTGTAAACTGACAATCTTGATCATTGAAGTCCTAACATTAGTTTTTGTGCATATAACTTCTAACACATTAAAAACTGTCTTACAGCATTGCAGAAAACATTGTACTTCATAAGGCATAAGCTTGTTTCAGTTTGGCAAGATTTGCACTGAATACTGAATGAAACAGCTTTATCTAATAGAGAGAAAAGCTTTTGAGCAGACTTGGGCTTGATTTCACTTCATTTCAACAGAAACACTATTTCAGCATTACTGGACTCAGAAAGCTGTAAACTGACAATCTTGATCATTGAAGTCCTAACATTAGTTTTTGTGCATATAACTTCTAACACATTAAAAACTGTCTTACAGCATTGCAAAAAACATTTCATTTCATAAGACATAAGCTTGTTTCAGTTTGGCAAGATTTGCACTGAATACTCAATGAAACCGCATTCTCTATTAGAGAGAAAAGCTTTTGAGCAGATTTGGGCTTGATTTCACTTCATTTGAACAGAAACACTATTTCAGCATTACTGGACTCAGAAAGCTGTAAACTGACAATCTTGATCATTGAAGTCCTAACATAAGTTTTTGTGCATATAACTTCTAACACATTAAAAACTGTCTTACAGCATTGCAGAAAACATTGTACTTCATAAGGCATAAGCTTGTTTCAGTTTGGCAAGATTTGCACTGAATACTGAATGAAACAGCTTTATCTAATAGAGAGAAAAGCTTTTGAGCAGATTTGGGCTTGATTTCACTTCATTTCAACAGAAACACTATTTCAGCATTACTGGACTCAGAAAGCTGTAAACTGACAATCTTGATCATTGAAGTCCTAACATAAGTTTTTGTGCATATAACTTCTAACACATTAAAAACTGTCTTACAGCATTGCAGAAAACATTGTACTTCATAAGACATAAGCTTGTTTCAGTTAGGCAAGATTTGCACTGAATACTGAATGAAACAGCTTTATCTAATAGAGAGAAAAGCTTTTGAGCAGATTTGGGCTTGATTTCACTTCATTTGAACAGAAACACTATTTCAGCATTACTGGACTCAGAAAGCTGTAAACTGACAATCTTGATCATTGAAGTCCTAACATTAGTTTTTGTGCATATAACATCTAACACATTAAAAACTGTCTTACAGCATTGCAGAAAACATTGTACTTCATAAGGCATAAGCTTGTTTCAGTTTGGCAAGATTTGCACTGAATATTGAATGAAACAGCTTTCTCTAATAGAGAGAAAAGCTTTTGAGCAGATTTGGGCTTGATTTCATTTCATTTGAACAGAAACACTATTTCAACATTACTGGACTCAGAAAGCTGTAAACTGACAATCTTGATCATTGCAGTCCTAACATTAGTTTTTGTGCATATAACTTCTAACACATTAAAAACTGTCTTACAGCATTGCAGAAAACATTGTACTTCATAAGGCATACGCTTGTTTCAGTTTGGCAAGATTTGCACTGAATATTGAATGAAACAGCTTTCTCTAATAGAGAGAAAAGCTTTTGAGCAGATTTGGGCTTGATTTCACTTCATTTGAACAGAAACACTATTTCAACATTACTGGACTCAGAAAGCTGTAAACTGACAATCTTGATCATTGCAGTCCTAACATTAGTTTTTGTGTATATAACTTCTAACACATTAAAAACTGTCTTACAGCATTGCAGAAAACATTTTATTTCATAAGACATAAGCATGTTTCAGTTTGGCAAGATTTGCACTGAATACTGAATGAAACAGCTTTCTCTAATAGAGAGAAAAGCTTTTGAGCAGATTTGGGCTTGATTTCACTTCATTTGAACAGAAACACTATTTCAACATTACTGGACTCAGAAAGCTGTAAACTGACAATCTTGATCATTGCAGTCCTAACATTAGTTTTTGTGCATATAACTTCTAACACATTAAAAACTGTCTTACAGCATTGCAGAAAACATTGTACTTCATAAGGCATACGCTTGTTTCAGTTTGGCAAGATTTGCACTGAATATTGAATGAAACAGCTTTCTCTAATAGAGAGAAAAGCTTTTGAGCAGATTTGGGCTTGATTTCACTTCATTTGAACAGAAACACTATTTCAGCATTACTGGACTCAGAAAGCTGTAAACTGACAATCTTGATCATTGAAGTCCTAACATTAGTTTTTGTGCATATAACTTCTAACACATTAAAAACTGTCTTACAGCATTGCAGAAAACATTGTACTTCATAAGGCATAAGCTTGTTTCAGTTTGGCAAGATTTGCACTGAATACTGAATGAAACAGCTTTATCTAATAGAGAGAAAAGCTTTTGAGCAGATTTGGGCTTGATTTCACTTCATTTCAACAGAAACACCATTTCAGCATTACTGGACTCAGAAAGCTGTAAACTGACAATCTTGATCATTGAAGTCCTAACATAAGTTTTTGTGCATATAACTTCTAACACATTAAAAGCTGTCTTACAGCATTGCAGAAAACATTGTACTTCATAAGGCATACGCTTGTTTCAGTTTGGCAAGATTTGCACTGAATATTGAATGAAACAGCTTTCTCTAATAGAGAGAAAAGCTTTTGAGCAGATTTGGGCTTGATTTCACTTCATTTGAACAGAAACACTATTTCAACATTACTGGACTCAGAAAGCTGTAAACTGACAATCTTGATCATTGCAGTCCTAACATTAGTTTTTGTGTATATAACTTCTAACACATTAAAAACTGTCTTACAGCATTGCAGAAAACATTTTATTTCATAAGACATAAGCATGTTTCAGTTTGGCAAGATTTGCACTGAATATTGAATGAAACAGCTTTCTCTAATAGAGAGAAAAGCTTTTGAGCAGATTTGGGCTTGATTTCACTTCATTTGAACAGAAACACTATTTCAGCATTACTGGACTCAGAAAGCTGTAAACTGACAATCTTGATCATTGAAGTCCTAACATGAGTTTTTGTGCATATAACTTCTAACACATTAAAAACTGTCTTACAGCATTGCAGAAAACATTGTACTTCATAAGACATAAGCTTGTTTCAGTTTGGCAAGATTTGCACTGAATACTGAATGAAACAGCTTTATCTAATAGAGAGAAAAGCTTTTGAGCAGATTTGGGCTTGATTTCACTTCATTTCAACAGAAACACTATTTCAGCATTACTGGACTCAGAAAGCTGTAAACTGACAATCTTGATCATTGAAGTCCTAACATAAGTTTTTGTGCATATAACTTCTAACACATTAAAAACTGTCTTACAGCATTGCAGAAAACATTGTACTTCATAAGACATAAGCTTGTTTCAGTTTGGCAAGATTTGCACTGAATACTGAATGAAACAGCTTTATCTAATAGAGAGAAAAGCTTTTGAGCAGATTTGGGCTTGATTTCACTTCATTTCAACAGAAACACTATTTCAGCATTACTGGACTCAGAAAGCTGTAAACTGACAATCTTGATCATTGAAGTCCTAACATTAGTTTTTGTGCATATAACTTCGAACACATTAAAAACTGTCTTACAGCATTGCAGAAAACATTGTACTTCATAAGACATAAGCTTGTTTCAGTTTGGCAAGATTTGCACTGAATACTGAATGAAACAGCTTTATCTAATAGAGAGAAAAGCTTTTGAGCAGATTTGGGCTTGATTTCACTTCATTTCAACAGAAACACTATTTCAGCATTACTGGACTCAGAAAGCTGTAAACTGACAATCTTGATCATTGAAGTCCTAACATAAGTTTTTGTGCATATAACTTCTAACACATTAAAAACTGTCTTACAGCATTGCAGAAAACATTGTACTTCATAAGACATAAGCTTGTTTCAGTTTGGCAAGATTTGCACTGAATACTGAATGAAACAGCTTTATCTAATAGAGAGAAAAGCTTTTGAGCAGATTTGGGCTTGATTTCACTTCATTTGAACAGAAACACTATTTCAACATTACTGGACTCAGAAAGCTGTAAACTGACAATCTTGATCATTGCAGTCCTAACATTAGTTTTTGTGCATATAACTTCTAACACATTAAAAACTGTCTTACAGCATTGCAGAAAACATTGTACTTCATAAGGCATACACTTGTTTCAGTTTGGCAAGATTTGCACTGAATATTGAATGAAACAGCTTTCTCTAATAGAGAGAAAAGCTTTTGAGCAGATTTGGGCTTGATTTCACTTCATTTGAACAGAAACACTATTTCAACATTACTGGACTCAGAAAGATGTAAACTGACAATCTTGATCATTGAAGTCCTAACATTAGTTTTTGTGTATATAACTTCTAACACATTAAAAACTGTCTTACAGCATTGCCGAAAACATTTTATTTCATAAGACATAAGCATGTTTCAGTTTGGCAAGATTTGCACTGAATACTGAATGAAACAGCTTTCTCTAATAGAGAGAAAAGCTTTTGAGCAGATTTGGGCTTGATTTCACTTCATTTGAACAGAAACACTATTTCAGCATTACTGGACTCAGAAAGCTGTAAACTGACAATCTTGATCATTGAAGTCCTAACATTAGTTTTTGTGCATATAACTTCTAACACATTAAAAACTGTCTTACAGCATTGCAGAAAACATTGTACTTCATAAGACATAAGCTTGTTTCAGTTTGGCAAGATTTGCACTGAATACTGAATGAAACAGCTTTATCTAATAGAGAGAAAAGCTTTTGAGCAGATTTGGGCTTGATTTCACTTCATTTCAACAGAAACACTATTTCAGCATTACTGGACTCAGAAAGCTGTAAACTGACAATCTTGATCATTGAAGTCCTAACATTAGTTTTTGTGCATATAACTTCTAACACATTAAAAACTGTCTTACAGCATTGCAGAAAACATTGTACTTCATAAGACATAAGCTTGTTTCAGTTTGGCAAGATTTGCACTGAATACTGAATGAAACAGCTTTATCTAATAGAGAGAAAAGCTTTTGAGCAGATTTGGGCTTGATTTCACTTCATTTCAACAGAAACACTATTTCAGCATTACTGGACTCAGAAAGCTGTAAACTGACAATCTTGATCATTGAAGTCCTAACATAAGTTTTTGTGCATATAACTTCTAACACATTAAAAACTGTCTTACAGCATTGCAGAAAACATTGTACTTCATAAGACATAAGCTTGTTTCAGTTTGGCAAGATTTGCACTGAATACTGAATGAAACAGCTTTATCTAATAGAGAGAAAAGCTTTTGAGCAGATTTGGGCTTGATTTCACTTCATTTGAACAGAAACACTATTTCAACATTACTGGACTCAGAAAGCTGTAAACTGACAATCTTGATCATTGCAGTCCTAACATTAGTTTTTGTGCATATAACTTCTAACACATTAAAAACTGTCTTACAGCATTGCAGAAAACATTGTACTTCATAAGGCATACGCTTGTTTCAGTTTGGCAAGATTTGCACTGAATATTGAATGAAACAGCTTTCTCTAATAGAGAGAAAAGCTTTTGAGCAGATTTGGGCTTGATTTCACTTCATTTGAACAGAAACACTATTTCAGCATTACTGGACTCAGAAAGCTGTAAACTGACAATCTTGATCATTGAAGTCCTAACATTAGTTTTTGTGCATATAACTTCTAACACATTAAAAACTGTCTTACAGCATTGCAGAAAACATTGTACTTCATAAGACATAAGCTTGTTTCAGTTTGGCAAGATTTGCACTGAATACTGAATGAAACAGCTTTATCTAATAGAGAGAAAAGCTTTTGAGCAGATTTGGGCTTGATTTCACTTCATTTCAACAGAAACACTATTTCAGCATTACTGGACTCAGAAAGCTGTAAACTGACAATCTTGATCATTGAAGTCCTAACATAAGTTTTTGTGCATATAACTTCTAACACATTAAAAACTGTCTTACAGCATTGCAGAAAACATTGTACTTCATAAGACATAAGCTTGTTTCAGTTTGGCAAGATTTGCACTGAATACTGAATGAAACAGCTTTATCTAATAGAGAGAAAAGCTTTTGAGCAGATTTGGGCTTGATTTCACTTCATTTCAACAGAAACACTATTTCAGCATTACTGGACTCAGAAAGCTGTAAACTGACAATCTTGATCATTGAAGTCCTAACATTAGTTTTTGTGCATATAACTTCTAACACATTAAAAACTGTCTTACAGCATTGCAGAAAACATTGTACTTCATAAGACATAAGCTTGTTTCAGTTTGGCAAGATTTGCACTGAATACTGAATGAAACAGCTTTATCTAATAGAGAGAAAAGCTTTTGAGCAGATTTGGGCTTGATTTCACTTCATTTCAACAGAAACACTATTTCAGCATTACTGGACTCAGAAAGCTGTAAACTGACAATCTTGATCATTGAAGTCCTAACATAAGTTTTTGTGCATATAACTTCTAACACATTAAAAACTGTCTTACAGCATTGCAGAAAACATTGTACTTCATAAGACATAAGCTTGTTTCAGTTTGGCAAGATTTGCACTGAATACTGAATGAAACAGCTTTATCTAATAGAGAGAAAAGCTTTTGAGCAGATTTGGGCTTGATTTCACTTCATTTGAACAGAAACACTATTTCAGCATTACTGGACTCAGAAAGCTGTAAACTGACAATCTTGATCATTGCAGTCCTAACATTAGTTTTTGTGCATATAACTTCTAACACATTAAAAACTGTCTTACAGCATTGCAGAAAACATTGTACTTCATAAGGCATACGCTTGTTTCAGTTTGGCAAGATTTGCACTGAATATTGAATGAAACAGCTTTCTCTAATAGAGAGAAAAGCTTTTGAGCAGATTTGGGCTTGATTTCACTTCATTTGAACAGAAACACTATTTCAGCATTACTGGACTCAGAAAGCTGTAAACTGACAATCTTGATCATTGAAGTCCTAACATTAGTTTTTGTGCATATAACTTCTAACACATTAAAAACTGTCTTACAGCATTGCAGAAAACATTGTACTTCATAAGACATAAGCTTGTTTCAGTTTGGCAAGATTTGCACTGAATACTGAATGAAACAGCTTTATCTAATAGAGAGAAAAGCTTTTGAGCAGATTTGGGCTTGATTTCACTTCATTTCAACAGAAACACTATTTCAGCATTACTGGACTCAGAAAGCTGTAAACTGACAATCTTGATCATTGAAGTCCTAACATAAGTTTTTGTGCATATAACTTCTAACACATTAAAAACTGTCTTACAGCATTGCAGAAAACATTGTACTTCATAAGACATAAGCTTGTTTCAGTTTGGCAAGATTTGCACTGAATACTGAATGAAACAGCTTTATCTAATAGAGAGAAAAGCTTTTGAGCAGATTTGGGCTTGATTTCACTTCATTTGAACAGAAACACTATTTCAACATTACTGGACTCAGAAAGCTGTAAACTGACAATCTTGATCATTGCAGTCCTAACATTAGTTTTTGTGCATATAACTTCTAACACATTAAAAACTGTCTTACAGCATTGCAGAAAACATTGTACTTCATAAGGCATACGCTTGTTTCAGTTTGGCAAGATTTGCACTGAATATTGAATGAAACAGCTTTCTCTAATAGAGAGAAAAGCTTTTGAGCAGATTTGGGCTTGATTTCACTTCATTTGAACAGAAACACTATTTCAACATTACTGGACTCAGAAAGCTGTAAACTGACAATCTTGATCATTGAAGTCCTAACATTAGTTTTTGTGTATATAACTTCTAACACATTAAAAACTGTCTTACAGCATTGCAGAAAACATTTTATTTCATAAGACATAAGCATGTTTCAGTTTGGCAAGATTTGCACTGAATACTGAATGAAACAGCTTTCTCTAATAGAGAGAAAAGCTTTTGAGCAGATTTGGGCTTGATTTCACTTCATTTGAACAGAAACACTATTTCAGCATTACTGGACTCAGAAAGCTGTAAACTGACAATCTTGATCATTGAAGTCCTAACATAAGTTTTTGTGCATATAACTTCTAACACATTAAAAACTGTCTTACAGCATTGCAGAAAACATTGTACTTCATAAGGCATAAGCTTGTTTCAGTTTGGCAAGATTTGCACTGAATACTGAATGAAACAGCTTTATCTAATAGAGAGAAAAGCTTTTGAGCAGACTTGGGCTTGATTTCACTTCATTTCAACAGAAACACTATTTCAGCATTACTGGACTCAGAAAGCTGTAAACTGACAATCTTGATCATTGAAGTCCTAACATTAGTTTTTGTGCATATAACTTCTAACACATTAAAAACTGTCTTACAGCATTGCAAAAAACATTTCATTTCATAAGACATAAGCTTGTTTCAGTTTGGCAAGATTTGCACTGAATACTCAATGAAACCGCATTCTCTATTAGAGAGAAAAGCTTTTGAGCAGATTTGGGCTTGATTTCACTTCATTTGAACAGAAACACTATTTCAGCATTACTGGACTCAGAAAGCTGTAAACTGACAATCTTGATCATTGAAGTCCTAACATAAGTTTTTGTGCATATAACTTCTAACACATTAAAAACTGTCTTACAGCATTGCAGAAAACATTGTACTTCATAAGACATAAGCTTGTTTCAGTTTGGCAAGATTTGCACTGAATACTGAATGAAACAGCTTTATCTAATAGAGAGAAAAGCTTTTGAGCAGATTTGGGCTTGATTTCACTTCATTTCAACAGAAACACTATTTCAGCATTACTGGACTCAGAAAGCTGTAAACTGACAATCTTGATCATTGAAGTCCTAACATAAGTTTTTGTGCATATAACTTCTAACACATTAAAAACTGTCTTACAGCATTGCAGAAAACATTGTACTTCATAAGACATAAGCTTGTTTCAGTTTGGCAAGATTTGCACTGAATACTGAATGAAACAGCTTTATCTAATAGAGAGAAAAGCTTTTGAGCAGATTTGGGCTTGATTTCACTTCATTTCAACAGAAACACTATTTCAGCATTACTGGACTCAGAAAGCTGTAAACTGACAATCTTGATCATTGAAGTCCTAACATTAGTTTTTGTGCATATAACTTCTAACACATTAAAAACTGTCTTACAGCATTGCAGAAAACATTGTACTTCATAAGACATAAGCTTGTATCAGTTTGGCAAGATTTGCACTGAATACTGAATGAAACAGCTTTATCTAATAGAGAGAAAAGCTTTTGAGCAGATTTGGGCTTGATTTCACTTCATTTCAACAGAAACACTATTTCAGCATTACTGGACTCAGAAAGCTGTAAACTGACAATCTTGATCATTGAAGTCCTAACATAAGTTTTTGTGCATGTAACTTCTAACACATTAAAAACTGTCTTACAGCATTGCAGAAAACATTGTACTTCATAAGACATAAGCTTGTTTCAGTTTGGCAAGATTTGCACTGAATACTGAATGAAACAGCTTTATCTAATAGAGAGAAAAGCTTTTGAGCAGATTTGGGCTTGATTTCACTTCATTTGAACAGAAACACTATTTCAACATTACTGGACTCAGAAAGCTGTAAACTGACAATCTTGATCATTGCAGTCCTAACATTAGTTTTTGTGCATATAACTTCTAACACATTAAAAACTGTCTTACAGCATTGCAGAAAACATTGTACTTCATAAGGCATACGCTTGTTTCAGTTTGGCAAGATTTGCACTGAATATTGAATGAAACAGCTTTCTCTAATAGAGAGAAAAGCTTTTGAGCAGATTTGGGCTTGATTTCACTTCATTTGAACAGAAACACTATTTCAACATTACTGGACTCAGAAAGCTGTAAACTGACAATCTTGATCATTGAAGTCCTAACATTAGTTTTTGTGTATATAACTTCTAACACATTAAAAACTGTCTTACAGCATTGCAGAAAACATTTTATTTCATAAGACATAAGCATGTTTCAGTTTGGCAAGATTTGCACTGAATACTGAATGAAACAGCTTTCTCTAATAGAGAGAAAAGCTTTTGAGCAGATTTGGGCTTGATTTCACTTCATTTGAACAGAAACACTATTTCAGCATTACTGGACTCAGAAAGCTGTAAACTGACAATCTTGATCATTGAAGTCCTAACATAAGTTTTTGTGCATATAACTTCTAACACATTAAAAACTGTCTTACAGCATTGCAGAAAACATTGTACTTCATAAGGCATAAGCTTGTTTCAGTTTGGCAAGATTTGCACTGAATACTCAATGAAACAGCTTTATCTAATAGAGAGAAAAGCTTTTGAGCAGACTTGGGCTTGATTTCACTTCATTTCAACAGAAACACTATTTCAGCATTACTGGACTCAGAAAGCTGTAAACTGACAATCTTGATCATTGAAGTCCTAACATTAGTTTTTGTGCATATAACTTCTAACACATTAAAAACTGTCTTACAGCATTGCAAAAAACATTTCATTTCATAAGACATAAGCTTGTTTCAGTTTGGCAAGATTTGCACTGAATACTCAATGAAACCGCATTCTCTATTAGAGAGAAAAGCTTTTGAGCAGATTTGGGCTTGATTTCACTTCATTTGAACAGAAACACTATTTCAGCATTACTGGACTCAGAAAGCTGTAAACTGACAATCTTGATCACTGAAGTCCTAACATTAGTTTTTGTGCATATAACTTCTAACACATTAAAAACTGTCTTACAGCATTGCAGAAAACATTGTACTTCATAAGGCATAAGCTTGTTTCAGTTTGGCAAGATTTGCACTGAATACTGAATGAAACAGCTTTATCTAATAGAGAGAAAAGCTTTTGAGCAGATTTGGGCTTGATTTCACTTCATTTCAACAGAAACACTATTTCAGCATTACTGGACTCAGAAAGCTGTAAACTGACAATCTTGATCATTGAAGTCCTAACATTAGTTTTTGTGCATATAACTTCTAACACATTAAAAACTGTCTTACAGCATTGCAGAAAACATTGTACTTCATAAGGCATAAGCTTGTTTCAGTTTGGCAAGATTTGCACTGAATACTGAATGAAACAGCTTTATCTAATAGAGAGAAAAGCTTTTGAGCAGACTTGGGCTTGATTTCACTTCATTTCAACAGAAACACTATTTCAGCATTACTGGACTCAGAAAGCTGTAAACTGACAATCTTGATCATTGAAGTCCTAACATAAGTTTTTGTGCATGTAACTTCTAACACATTAAAAACTGTCTTACAGCATTGCAAAAAACATTTCATTTCATAAGACATAAGCTTGTTTCAGTTTGGCAAGATTTGCACTGAATACTGAATGAAACAGCTTTATCTAATAGAGAGAAAAGCTTTTGAGCAGATTTGGGCTTGATTTCACTTCATTTGAACAGAAACACTATTTCAGCATTACTGGACTCAGAAAGCTGTAAACTGACAATCTTGATCATTGAAGTCCTAACATTAGTTTTTGTGCATATAACTTCTAACACATTAAAAACTGTCTTACAGCATTGCAAAAAACATTTCATTTCATAAGACATAAGCTTGTTTCAGTTTGGCAAGATTTGCACTGAATACTCAATGAAACCGCATTCTCTATTAGAGAGAAAAGCTTTTGAGCAGATTTGGGCTTGATTTCACTTCATTTGAACAGAAACACTATTTCAGCATTACTGGACTCAGAAAGCTGTAAACTGACAATCTTGATCATTGAAGTCCTAACATAAGTTTTTGTGCATATAACTTCTAACACATTAAAAACTGTCTTACAGCATTGCAGAAAACATTGTACTTCATAAGACATAAGCTTGTTTCAGTTTGGCAAGATTTGCACTGAATACTGAATGAAACAGCTTTATCTAATAGAGAGAAAAGCTTTTGAGCAGATTTGGGCTTGATTTCACTTCATTTCAACAGAAACACTATTTCAGCATTACTGGACTCAGAAAGCTGTAAACTGACAATCTTGATCATTGAAGTCCTAACATAAGTTTTTGTGCATATAACTTCTAACACATTAAAAACTGTCTTACAGCATTGCAGAAAACATTGTACTTCATAAGACATAAGCTTGTTTCAGTTTGGCAAGATTTGCACTGAATACTGAATGAAACAGCTTTATCTAATAGAGAGAAAAGCTTTTGAGCAGATTTGGGCTTGATTTCACTTCATTTCAACAGAAACACTATTTCAGCATTACTGGACTCAGAAAGCTGTAAACTGACAATCTTGATCATTGAAGTCCTAACATTAGTTTTTGTGCATATAACTTCTAACACATTAAAAACTGTCTTACAGCATTGCAGAAAACATTGTACTTCATAAGACATAAGCTTGTATCAGTTTGGCAAGATTTGCACTGAATACTGAATGAAACAGCTTTATCTAATAGAGAGAAAAGCTTTTGAGCAGATTTGGGCTTGATTTCACTTCATTTCAACAGAAACACTATTTCAGCATTACTGGACTCAGAAAGCTGTAAACTGACAATCTTGATCATTGAAGTCCTAACATAAGTTTTTGTGCATGTAACTTCTAACACATTAAAAACTGTCTTACAGCATTGCAGAAAACATTGTACTTCATAAGACATAAGCTTGTTTCAGTTTGGCAAGATTTGCACTGAATACTGAATGAAACAGCTTTATCTAATAGAGAGAAAAGCTTTTGAGCAGATTTGGGCTTGATTTCACTTCATTTGAACAGAAACACTATTTCAACATTACTGGACTCAGAAAGCTGTAAACTGACAATCTTGATCATTGAAGTCCTAACATTAGTTTTTGTGTATATAACTTCTAACACATTAAAAACTGTCTTACAGCATTGCAGAAAACATTTTATTTCATAAGACATAAGCATGTTTCAGTTTGGCAAGATTTGCACTGAATACTGAATGAAACAGCTTTCTCTAATAGAGAGAAAAGCTTTTGAGCAGATTTGGGCTTGATTTCACTTCATTTGAACAGAAACACTATTTCAGCATTACTGGACTCAGAAAGCTGTAAACTGACAATCTTGATCATTGAAGTCCTAACATAAGTTTTTGTGCATATAACTTCTAACACATTAAAAACTGTCTTACAGCATTGCAGAAAACATTGTACTTCATAAGGCATAAGCTTGTTTCAGTTTGGCAAGATTTGCACTGAATACTCAATGAAACAGCTTTATCTAATAGAGAGAAAAGCTTTTGAGCAGACTTGGGCTTGATTTCACTTCATTTCAACAGAAACACTATTTCAGCATTACTGGACTCAGAAAGCTGTAAACTGACAATCTTGATCATTGAAGTCCTAACATTAGTTTTTGTGCATATAACTTCTAACACATTAAAAACTGTCTTACAGCATTGCAAAAAACATTTCATTTCATAAGACATAAGCTTGTTTCAGTTTGGCAAGATTTGCACTGAATACTCAATGAAACCGCATTCTCTATTAGAGAGAAAAGCTTTTGAGCAGATTTGGGCTTGATTTCACTTCATTTGAACAGAAACACTATTTCAGCATTACTGGACTCAGAAAGCTGTAAACTGACAATCTTGATCATTGAAGTCCTAACATTAGTTTTTGTGCATATAACTTCTAACACATTAAAAACTGTCTTACAGCATTGCAGAAAACATTGTACTTCATAAGGCATAAGCTTGTTTCAGTTTGGCAAGATTTGCACTGAATACTGAATGAAACAGCTTTATCTAATAGAGAGAAAAGCTTTTGAGCAGATTTGGGCTTGATTTCACTTCATTTCAACAGAAACACTATTTCAGCATTACTGGACTCAGAAAGCTGTAAACTGACAATCTCGATCATTGAAGTCCTAACATTAGTTTTTGTGCATATAACTTCTAACACATTAAAAACTGTCTTACAGCATTGCAGAAAACATTGTACTTCATAAGGCATAAGCTTGTTTCAGTTTGGCAAGATTTGCACTGAATACTGAATGAAACAGCTTTATCTAATAGAGAGAAAAGCTTTTGAGCAGACTTGGGCTTGATTTCACTTCATTTCAACAGAAACACTATTTCAGCATTACTGGACTCAGAAAGCTGTAAACTGACAATCTTGATCATTGAAGTCCTAACATAAGTTTTTGTGCATGTAACTTCTAACACATTAAAAACTGTCTTACAGCATTGCAAAAAACATTTCATTTCATAAGACATAAGCTTGTTTCAGTTTGGCAAGATTTGCACTGAATACTGAATGAAACAGCTTTATCTAATAGAGAGAAAAGCTTTTGAGCAGATTTGGGCTTGATTTCACTTCATTTGAACAGAAACACTATTTCAGCATTACTGGACTCAGAAAGCTGTAAACTGACAATCTTGATCATTGAAGTCCTAACATTAGTTTTTGTGCATATAACTTCTAACACATTAAAAACTGTCTTACAGCATTGCAAAAAACATTTCATTTCATAAGACATAAGCTTGTTTCAGTTTGGCAAGATTTGCACTGAATACTCAATGAAACCGCATTCTCTATTAGAGAGAAAAGCTTTTGAGCAGATTTGGGCTTGATTTCACTTCATTTGAACAGAAACACTATTTCAGCATTACTGGACTCAGAAAGCTGTAAACTGACAATCTTGATCATTGAAGTCCTAACATAAGTTTTTGTGCATATAACTTCTAACACATTAAAAACTGTCTTACAGCATTGCAGAAAACATTGTACTTCATAAGACATAAGCTTGTTTCAGTTTGGCAAGATTTGCACTGAATACTGAATGAAACAGCTTTATCTAATAGAGAGAAAAGCTTTTGAGCAGATTTGGGCTTGATTTCACTTCATTTCAACAGAAACACTATTTCAGCATTACTGGACTCAGAAAGCTGTAAACTGACAATCTTGATCATTGAAGTCCTAACATAAGTTTTTGTGCATATAACTTCTAACACATTAAAAACTGTCTTACAGCATTGCAGAAAACATTGTACTTCATAAGACATAAGCTTGTTTCAGTTTGGCAAGATTTGCACTGAATACTGAATGAAACAGCTTTATCTAATAGAGAGAAAAGCTTTTGAGCAGATTTGGGCTTGATTTCACTTCATTTCAACAGAAACACTATTTCAGCATTACTGGACTCAGAAAGCTGTAAACTGACAATCTTGATCATTGAAGTCCTAACATTAGTTTTTGTGCATATAACTTCTAACACATTAAAAACTGTCTTACAGCATTGCAGAAAACATTGTACTTCATAAGACATAAGCTTGTATCAGTTTGGCAAGATTTGCACTGAATACTGAATGAAACAGCTTTATCTAATAGAGAGAAAAGCTTTTGAGCAGATTTGGGCTTGATTTCACTTCATTTCAACAGAAACACTATTTCAGCATTACTGGACTCAGAAAGCTGTAAACTGACAATCTTGATCATTGAAGTCCTAACATAAGTTTTTGTGCATGTAACTTCTAACACATTAAAAACTGTCTTACAGCATTGCAGAAAACATTGTACTTCATAAGACATAAGCTTGTTTCAGTTTGGCAAGATTTGCACTGAATACTGAATGAAACAGCTTTATCTAATAGAGAGAAAAGCTTTTGAGCAGATTTGGGCTTGATTTCACTTCATTTGAACAGAAACACTATTTCAACATTACTGGACTCAGAAAGCTGTAAACTGACAATCTTGATCATTGAAGTCCTAACATTAGTTTTTGTGTATATAACTTCTAACACATTAAAAACTGTCTTACAGCATTGCAGAAAACATTTTATTTCATAAGACATAAGCATGTTTCAGTTTGGCAAGATTTGCACTGAATACTGAATGAAACAGCTTTCTCTAATAGAGAGAAAAGCTTTTGAGCAGATTTGGGCTTGATTTCACTTCATTTGAACAGAAACACTATTTCAGCATTACTGGACTCAGAAAGCTGTAAACTGACAATCTTGATCATTGAAGTCCTAACATAAGTTTTTGTGCATATAACTTCTAACACATTAAAAACTGTCTTACAGCATTGCAGAAAACATTGTACTTCATAAGGCATAAGCTTGTTTCAGTTTGGCAAGATTTGCACTGAATACTCAATGAAACAGCTTTATCTAATAGAGAGAAAAGCTTTTGAGCAGACTTGGGCTTGATTTCACTTCATTTCAACAGAAACACTATTTCAGCATTACTGGACTCAGAAAGCTGTAAACTGACAATCTTGATCATTGAAGTCCTAACATTAGTTTTTGTGCATATAACTTCTAACACATTAAAAACTGTCTTACAGCATTGCAAAAAACATTTCATTTCATAAGACATAAGCTTGTTTCAGTTTGGCAAGATTTGCACTGAATACTCAATGAAACCGCATTCTCTATTAGAGAGAAAAGCTTTTGAGCAGATTTGGGCTTGATTTCACTTCATTTGAACAGAAACACTATTTCAGCATTACTGGACTCAGAAAGCTGTAAACTGACAATCTTGATCATTGAAGTCCTAACATTAGTTTTTGTGCATATAACTTCTAACACATTAAAAACTGTCTTACAGCATTGCAGAAAACATTGTACTTCATAAGGCATAAGCTTGTTTCAGTTTGGCAAGATTTGCACTGAATACTGAATGAAACAGCTTTATCTAATAGAGAGAAAAGCTTTTGAGCAGATTTGGGCTTGATTTCACTTCATTTCAACAGAAACACTATTTCAGCATTACTGGACTCAGAAAGCTGTAAACTGACAATCTTGATCATTGAAGTCCTAACATTAGTTTTTGTGCATATAACTTCTAACACATTAAAAACTGTCTTACAGCATTGCAGAAAACATTGTACTTCATAAGGCATAAGCTTGTTTCAGTTTGGCAAGATTTGCACTGAATACTGAATGAAACAGCTTTATCTAATAGAGAGAAAAGCTTTTGAGCAGACTTGGGCTTGATTTCACTTCATTTCAACAGAAACACTATTTCAGCATTACTGGACTCAGAAAGCTGTAAACTGACAATCTTGATCATTGAAGTCCTAACATAAGTTTTTGTGCATGTAACTTCTAACACATTAAAAACTGTCTTACAGCATTGCAAAAAACATTTCATTTCATAAGACATAAGCTTGTTTCAGTTTGGCAAGATTTGCACTGAATACTGAATGAAACAGCTTTATCTAATAGAGAGAAAAGCTTTTGAGCAGATTTGGGCTTGATTTCACTTCATTTGAACAGAAACACTATTTCAGCATTACTGGACTCAGAAAGCTGTAAACTGACAATCTTGATCATTGAAGTCCTAACATTAGTTTTTGTGCATATAACTTCTAACACATTAAAAACTGTCTTACAGCATTGCAGAAAACATTGTACTTCATAAGGCATAAGCTTGTTTCAGTTTGGCAAGATTTGCACTGAATACTGAATGAAACAGCTTTATCTAATAGAGAGAAAAGCTTTTGAGCAGATTTGGGCTAGATTTCACTTCATTTGAACAGAAACACTATTTCAACATTACTGGACTCAGAAAGCTGTAAACTGACAATCTTGATCATTGCAGTCCTAACATTAGTTTTTGTGCATATAACTTCTAACACATTAAAAACTGTCTTACAGCATTGCAGAAAACATTGTACTTCATAAGGCATACGCTTGTTTCAGTTTGGCAAGATTTGCACTGAATATTGAATGAAACAGCTTTCTCTAATAGAGAGAAAAGCTTTTGAGCAGATTTGGGCTTGATTTCACTTCATTTGAACAGAAACACTATTTCAGCATTACTGGACTCAGAAAGCTGTAAACTGACAATCTTGATCATTGAAGTCCTAACATTAGTTTTTGTGTATATAACTTCTAACACATTAAAAACTGTCTTACAGCATTGCAGAAAACATTTTATTTCACAAGACATAAGCATGTTTCAGTTTGGCAAGATTTGCACTGAATACTGAATGAAACAGCTTTCTCTAATAGAGAGAAAAGCTTTTGAGCAGATTTGGGCTTGATTTCACTTCATTTGAACAGAAACACTATTTCAGCATTACTGGACTCAGAAAGCTGTAAACTGACAATCTTGATCATTGAAGTCCTAACATTAGTTTTTGTGCATATAACTTCTAACACATTAAAAACTGTCTTACAGCATTGCAGAAAACATTGTACTTCATAAGGCATAAGCTTGTTTCAGTTTGGCAAGATTTGCACTGAATACTGAATGAAACAGCTTTATCTAATAGAGAGAAAAGCTTTTGAGCAGATTTGGGCTTGATTTCACTTCATTTCAACAGAAACACTATTTCAGCATTACTGGACTCAGAAAGCTGTAAACTGACAATCTTGATCATTGAAGTCCTAACATAAGTTTTTGTGCATATAACTTCTAACACATTAAAAGCTGTCTTACAGCATTGCAGAAAACATTGTACTTCATAAGACATAAGCTTGTTTCAGTTTGGCAAGATTTGCACTGAATACTGAATGAAACAGCTTTATCTAATAGAGAGAAAAGCTTTTGAGCAGATTTGGGCTTGATTTCACTTCATTTCAACAGAAACACTATTTCAGCATTACTGGACTCAGAAAGCTGTAAACTGACAATCTTGATCATTGAAGTCCTAACATTAGTTTTTGTGCATATAACTTCTAACACATTAAAAACTGTCTTACAGCATTGCAGAAAACATTGTACTTCATAAGACATAAGCTTGTTTCAGTTTGGCAAGATTTGCACTGAATACTGAATGAAACAGCTTTATCTAATAGAGAGAAAAGCTTTTGAGCAGATTTGGGCTTGATTTCACTTCATTTCAACAGAAACACTATTTCAGCATTACTGGACTCAGAAAGCTGTAAACTGACAATCTTGATCATTGAAGTCCTAACATAAGTTTTTGTGCATATAACTTCTAACACATTAAAAACTGTCTTACAGCATTGCAGAAAACATTGTACTTCATAAGACATAAGCTTGTTTCAGTTTGGCAAGATTTGCACTGAATACTGAATGAAACAGCTTTATCTAATAGAGAGAAAAGCTTTTGAGCAGATTTGGGCTTGATTTCACTTCATTTCAACAGAAACACTATTTCAACATTACTGGACTCAGAAAGCTGTAAACTGACAATCTTGATCATTGAAGTCCTAACATAAGATTTTGTGCATATAACTTCTAACACATTAAAAACTGTCTTACAGCATTGTAGAAAACATTGTACTTCATAAGACATAAGCTTGTTTCAGTTTGGCAAGATTTGCACTGAATATTGAATGAAACAGCTTTCTCTAATAGAGAGAAAAGCTTTTGAGCAGATTTGGGCTTGATTTCACTTCATTTGAACAGAAACACTATTTCAACATTACTGGACTCAGAAAGCTGTAAACTGACAATCTTGATCATTGCAGTCCTAACATTAGTTTTTGTGCATATAACTTCTAACACATTAAAAACTGTCTTATAGCATTGCAGAAAACATTGTACTTCATAAGGCATAAGCTTGTTTCAGTTTGGCAAGATTTGCACTGAATATTGAATGAAACAGCTTTCTCTAATAGAGAGAAAAGCTTTTGAGCAGATTTGGGCTTGATTTCACTTCATTTGAACAGAAACACTATTTCAACATTACTGGACTCAGAAAGCTGTAAACTGCCAATCTTGATCATTGAAGTTCTAACATTAGTTTTTGTGTATATAACTTCTAACACATTAAAAACTGTCTTACAGCATTGCAAAAAACATTTCATTTCATAAGACATAAGCTTGTTTCAGTTTGGCAAGATTTGCACTGAATACTCAATGAAACCGCATTCTCTATTAGAGAGAAAAGCTTTTGAGCAGATTTGGGCTTGATTTCACTTCATTTGAACAGAAACACTATTTCAGCATTACTGGACTCAGAAAGCTGTAAACTGACAATCTTGATCATTGAAGTCCTAACATAAGTTTTTGTGCATATAACTTCTAACACATTAAAAACTGTCTTACAGTATTGCAGAAAACATTGTACTTCATAAGGCATAAGCTTGTTTCAGTTTGGCAAGATTTGCTCTGAATACTGAATGAAACAGCTTTATCTAATAGAGAGAAAAGCTTTTGAGCAGATTTGGGCTTGATTTCACTTCATTTCAACAGAAACACTATTTCAGCATTACTGGACTCAGAAAGCTGTAAACTGACAATCTTGATCATTGAAGTCCTAACATTAGTTTTTGTGCATATAACTTCTAACACATTAAAAACTGTCTTACAGCATTGCAGAAAACATTGTACTTCATAAGACATAAGCTTGTTTCAGTTTGGCAAGATTTGCACTGAATACTGAATGAAACAGCTTTATCTAATAGAGAGAAAAGCTTTTGAGCAGATTTGGGCTTGATTTCACTTCATTTCAACAGAAACACTATTTCAGCATTACTGGACTCAGAAAGCTGTAAACTGACAATCTTGATCATTGAAGTCCTAACATAAGTTTTTGTGCATATAACTTCTAACACATTAAAAACTGTCTTACAGCATTGCAGAAAACATTGTACTTCATAAGACATAAGCTTGTTTCAGTTTGGCAAGATTTGCACTGAATACTGAATGAAACAGCTTTATCTAATAGAGAGAAAAGCTTTTGAGCAGATTTGGGCTTGATTTCACTTCATTTCAACAGAAACACTATTTCAGCATTACTGGACTCAGAAAGCTATAAACTGACAATCTTGATCATTGAAGTCCTAACATTAGTTTTTGTGCATATAACTTCTAACACATTAAAAACTGTCTTACAGCATTGCAGAAAACATTGTACTTCATAAGACATAAGCTTGTTTCAGTTTGGCAAGATTTGCACTGAATACTGAATGAAACAGCTTTATCTAATAGAGAGAAAAGCTTTTGAGCAGATTTGGGCTTGATTTCACTTCATTTGAACAGAAACACTATTTCAACATTACTGGACTCAGAAAGCTGTAAACTGACAATCTTGATCATTGCAGTCCTAACATTAGTTTTTGTGCATATAACTTCTAACACATTAAAAACTGTCTTACAGCATTGCAGAAAACATTGTACTTCATAAGGCATACGCTTGTTTCAGTTTGGCAAGATTTGCACTGAATATTGAATGAAACAGCTTTCTCTAATAGAGAGAAAAGCTTTTGAGCAGATTTGGGCTTGATTTCACTTCATTTGAACAGAAACACTATTTCAACATTACTGGACTCAGAAAGCTGTAAACTGACAATCTTGATCATTGAAGTCCTAACATTAGTTTTTGTGTATATAACTTCTAACACATTAAAAACTGTCTTACAGCATTGCAGAAAACATTTTATTTCATAAGACATAAGCATGTTTCAGTTTGGCAAGATTTGCACTGAATACTGAATGAAACAGCTTTCTCTAATAGAGAGAAAAGCTTTTGAGCAGATTTGGGCTTGATTTCACTTCATTTGAACAGAAACACTATTTCAGCATTACTGGACTCAGAAAGCTGTAAACTGACAATCTTGATCATTGAAGTCCTAACATAAGTTTTTGTGCATATAACTTCTAACACATTAAAAACTGTCTTACAGCATTGCAGAAAACATTGTACTTCATAAGGCATAAGCTTGTTTCAGTTTGGCAAGATTTGCACTGAATACTGAATGAAACAGCTTTATCTAATAGAGAGAAAAGCTTTTGAGCAGACTTGGGCTTGATTTCACTTCATTTCAACAGAAACACTATTTCAGCATTACTGGACTCAGAAAGCTGTAAACTGACAATCTTGATCATTGAAGTCCTAACATTAGTTTTTGTGCATATAACTTCTAACACATTAAAAACTGTCTTACAGCATTGCAAAAAACATTTCATTTCATAAGACATAAGCTTGTTTCAGTTTGGCAAGATTTGCACTGAATACTCAATGAAACCGCATTCTCTATTAGAGAGAAAAGCTTTTGAGCAGATTTGGGCTTGATTTCACTTCATTTGAACAGAAACACTATTTCAGCATTACTGGACTCAGAAAGCTGTAAACTGACAATCTTGATCATTGAAGTCCTAACATTAGTTTTTGTGCATATAACTTCTAACACATTAAAAACTGTCTTACAGCATTGCAGAAAACATTGTACTTCATAAGGCATAAGCTTGTTTCAGTTTGGCAAGATTTGCACTGAATACTGAATGAAACAGCTTTATCTAATAGAGAGAAAAGCTTTTGAGCAGATTTGGGCTTGATTTCACTTCATTTCAACAGAAACACTATTTCAGCATTACTGGACTCAGAAAGCTGTAAACTGACAATCTTGATCATTGAAGTCCTAACATTAGTTTTTGTGCATATAACTTCTAACACATTAAAAACTGTCTTACAGCATTGCAGAAAACATTGTACTTCATAAGGCATAAGCTTGTTTCAGTTTGGCAAGATTTGCACTGAATACTGAATGAAACAGCTTTATCTAATAGAGAGAAAAGCTTTTGAGCAGACTTGGGCTTGATTTCACTTCATTTCAACAGAAACACTATTTCAGCATTACTGGACTCAGAAAGCTGTAAACTGACAATCTTGATCATTGAAGTCCTAACATAAGTTTTTGTGCATGTAACTTCTAACACATTAAAAACTGTCTTACAGCATTGCAGAAAACATTTTATTTCATAAGACATAAGCATGTTTCAGTTTGGCAAGATTTGCACTGAATACTGAATGAAACAGCTTTCTCTAATAGAGAGAAAAGCTTTTGAGCAGATTTGGGCTTGATTTCACTTCATTTGAACAGAAACACTATTTCAGCATTACTGGACTCAGAAAGCTGTAAACTGACAATCTTGATCATTGAAGTCCTAACATTAGTTTTTGTGCATATAACTTCTAACACATTAAAAACTGTCTTACAGCATTGCAGAAAACATTGTACTTCATAAGGCATAAGCTTGTTTCAGTTTGGCAAGATTTGCACTGAATACTGAATGAAACAGCTTTATCTAATAGAGAGAAAAGCTTTTGAGCAGACTTGGGCTTGATTTCACTTCATTTCAACAGAAACACTATTTCAGCATTACTGGACTCAGAAAGCTGTAAACTGACAATCTTGATCATTGAAGTCCTAACATAAGTTTTTGTGCATGTAACTTCTAACACATTAAAAACTGTCTTACAGCATTGCAAAAAACATTTCATTTCATAAGACATAAGCTTGTTTCAGTTTGGCAAGATTTGCACTGAATACTGAATGAAACAGCTTTATCTAATAGAGAGAAAAGCTTTTGAGCAGATTTGGGCTTGATTTCACTTCATTTGAACAGAAACACTATTTCAGCATTACTGGACTCAGAAAGCTGTAAACTGACAATCTTGATCATTGAAGTCCTAACATTAGTTTTTGTGCATATAACTTCTAACACATTAAAAACTGTCTTACAGCATTGCAGAAAACATTGTACTTCATAAGGCATAAGCTTGTTTCAGTTTGGCAAGATTTGCACTGAATACTGAATGAAACAGCTTTATCTAATAGAGAGAAAAGCTTTTGAGCAGATTTGGGCTAGATTTCACTTCATTTGAACAGAAACACTATTTCAACATTACTGGACTCAGAAAGCTGTAAACTGACAATCTTGATCATTGCAGTCCTAACATTAGTTTTTGTGCATATAACTTCTAACACATTAAAAACTGTCTTACAGCATTGCAGAAAACATTGTACTTCATAAGGCATACGCTTGTTTCAGTTTGGCAAGATTTGCACTGAATATTGAATGAAACAGCTTTCTCTAATAGAGAGAAAAGCTTTTGAGCAGATTTGGGCTTGATTTCACTTCATTTGAACAGAAACACTATTTCAACATTACTGGACTCAGAAAGCTGTAAACTGACAATCTTGATCATTGCAGTCCTAACATTAGTTTTTGTGTATATAACTTCTAACACATTAAAAACTGTCTTACAGCATTGCAGAAAACATTTTATTTCATAAGACATAAGCATGTTTCAGTTTGGCAAGATTTGCACTGAATACTGAATGAAACAGCTTTCTCTAATAGAGAGAAAAGCTTTTGAGCAGATTTGGGCTTGATTTCACTTCATTTGAACAGAAACACTATTTCAGCATTACTGGACTCAGAAAGCTGTAAACTGACAATCTTGATCATTGAAGTCCTAACATTAGTTTTTGTGCATATAACTTCTAACACATTAAAAACTGTCTTACAGCATTGCAGAAAACATTGTACTTCATAAGGCATAAGCTTGTTTCAGTTTGGCAAGATTTGCACTGAATACTGAATGAAACAGCTTTATCTAATAGAGAGAAAAGCTTTTGAGCAGATTTGGGCTTGATTTCACTTCATTTCAACAGAAACACTATTTCAGCATTACTGGACTCAGAAAGCTGTAAACTGACAATCTTGATCATTGAAGTCCTAACATAAGTTTTTGTGCATATAACTTCTAACACATTAAAAGCTGTCTTACAGCATTGCAGAAAACATTGTACTCCATAAGACATAAGCTTGTTTCAGTTTGGCAAGATTTGCACTGAATACTGAATGAAACAGCTTTATCTAATAGAGAGAAAAGCTTTTGAGCAGATTTGGGCTTGATTTCACTTCATTTCAACAGAAACACTATTTCAGCATTACTGGACTCAGAAAGCTGTAAACTGACAATCTTGATCATTGAAGTCCTAACATTAGTTTTTGTGCATATAACTTCTAACACATTAAAAACTGTCTTACAGCATTGCAGAAAACATTGTACTTCATAAGACATAAGCTTGTTTCAGTTTGGCAAGATTTGCTCTGAATACTGAATGAAACAGCTTTATCTAATAGAGAGAAAAGCTTTTGAGCAGATTTGGGCTTGATTTCACTTCATTTCAACAGAAACACTATTTCAACATTACTGGACTCAGAAAGCTGTAAACTGACAATCTTGATCATTGAAGTCCTAACATAAGATTTTGTGCATATAACTTCTAACACATTAAAAACTGTCTTACAGCATTGTAGAAAACATTGTACTTCATAAGACATAAGCTTGTTTCAGTTTGGCAAGATTTGCACTGAATATTGAATGAAACAGCTTTCTCTAATAGAGAGAAAAGCTTTTGAGCAGATTTGGGCTTGATTTCACTTCATTTGAACAGAAACACTATTTCAACATTACTGGACTCAGAAAGCTGTAAACTGACAATCTTGATCATTGCAGTCCTAACATTAGTTTTTGTGCATATAACTTCTAACACATTAAAAACTGTCTTACAGCATTGCAAAAAACATTTCATTTCATAAGACATAAGCTTGTTTCAGTTTGGCAAGATTTGCACTGAATACTCAATGAAACCGCATTCTCTATTAGAGAGAAAAGCTTTTGAGCAGATTTGGGCTTGATTTCACTTCATTTGAACAGAAACACTATTTCAGCATTACTGGACTCAGAAAGCTGTAAACTGACAATCTTGATCATTGAAGTCCTAACATAAGTTTTTGTGCATATAACTTCTAACACATTAAAAACTGTCTTACAGTATTGCAGAAAACATTGTACTTCATAAGGCATAAGCTTGTTTCAGTTTGGCAAGATTTGCTCTGAATACTGAATGAAACAGCTTTATCTAATAGAGAGAAAAGCTTTTGAGCAGATTTGGGCTTGATTTCACTTCATTTCAACAGAAACACTATTTCAGCATTACTGGACTCAGAAAGCTGTAAACTGACAATCTTGATCATTGAAGTCCTAACATTAGTTTTTGTGCATATAACTTCTAACACATTAAAAACTGTCTTACAGCATTGCAAAAAACATTTCATTTCATAAGACATAAGCTTGTTTCAGTTTGGCAAGATTTGCACTGAATACTCAATGAAACCGCATTCTCTATTAGAGAGAAAAGCTTTTGAGCAGATTTGGGCTTGATTTCACTTCATTTGAACAGAAACACTATTTCAGCATTACTGGACTCAGAAAGCTGTAAACTGACAATCTTGATCATTGAAGTCCTAACATAAGTTTTTGTGCATATAACTTCTAACACATTAAAAACTGTCTTACAGTATTGCAGAAAACATTGTACTTCATAAGGCATAAGCTTGTTTCAGTTTGGCAAGATTTGCTCTGAATACTGAATGAAACAGCTTTATCTAATAGAGAGAAAAGCTTTTGAGCAGATTTGGGCTTGATTTCACTTCATTTCAACAGAAACACTATTTCAGCATTACTGGACTCAGAAAGCTGTAAACTGACAATCTTGATCATTGAAGTCCTAACATTAGTTTTTGTGCATATAACTTCTAACACATTAAAAACTGTCTTACAGCATTGCAGAAAACATTGTACTTCATAAGACATAAGCTTGTTTCAGTTTGGCAAGATTTGCACTGAATACTGAATGAAACAGCTTTATCTAATAGAGAGAAAAGCTTTTGAGCAGATTTGGGCTTGATTTCACTTCATTTCAACAGAAACACTATTTCAGCATTACTGGACTCAGAAAGCTGTAAACTGACAATCTTGATCATTGAAGTCCTAACATAAGTTTTTGTGCATATAACTTCTAACACATTAAAAACTGTCTTACAGCATTGCAGAAAACATTGTACTTCATAAGACATAAGCTTGTTTCAGTTTGGCAAGATTTGCACTGAATACTGAATGAAACAGCTTTATCTAATAGAGAGAAAAGCTTTTGAGCAGATTTGGGCTTGATTTCACTTCATTTCAACAGAAACACTATTTCAGCATTACTGGACTCAGAAAGCTATAAACTGACAATCTTGATCATTGAAGTCCTAACATTAGTTTTTGTGCATATAACTTCTAACACATTAAAAACTGTCTTACAGCATTGCAGAAAACATTGTACTTCATAAGACATAAGCTTGTTTCAGTTTGGCAAGATTTGCACTGAATACTGAATGAAACAGCTTTATCTAATAGAGAGAAAAGCTTTTGAGCAGATTTGGGCTTGATTTCACTTCATTTGAACAGAAACACTATTTCAACATTACTGGACTCAGAAAGCTGTAAACTGACAATCTTGATCATTGCAGTCCTAACATTAGTTTTTGTGCATATAACTTCTAACACATTAAAAACTGTCTTACAGCATTGCAGAAAACATTGTACTTCATAAGGCATACGCTTGTTTCAGTTTGGCAAGATTTGCACTGAATATTGAATGAAACAGCTTTCTCTAATAGAGAGAAAAGCTTTTGAGCAGATTTGGGCTTGATTTCACTTCATTTGAACAGAAACACTATTTCAACATTACTGGACTCAGAAAGCTGTAAACTGACAATCTTGATCATTGAAGTCCTAACATTAGTTTTTGTGTATATAACTTCTAACACATTAAAAACTGTCTTACAGCATTGCAGAAAACATTTTATTTCATAAGACATAAGCATGTTTCAGTTTGGCAAGATTTGCACTGAATACTGAATGAAACAGCTTTCTCTAATAGAGAGAAAAGCTTTTGAGCAGATTTGGGCTTGATTTCACTTCATTTGAACAGAAACACTATTTCAGCATTACTGGACTCAGAAAGCTGTAAACTGACAATCTTGATCATTGAAGTCCTAACATAAGTTTTTGTGCATATAACTTCTAACACATTAAAAACTGTCTTACAGCATTGCAGAAAACATTGTACTTCATAAGGCATAAGCTTGTTTCAGTTTGGCAAGATTTGCACTGAATACTGAATGAAACAGCTTTATCTAATAGAGAGAAAAGCTTTTGAGCAGACTTGGGCTTGATTTCACTTCATTTCAACAGAAACACTATTTCAGCATTACTGGACTCAGAAAGCTGTAAACTGACAATCTTGATCATTGAAGTCCTAACATTAGTTTTTGTGCATATAACTTCTAACACATTAAAAACTGTCTTACAGCATTGCAAAAAACATTTCATTTCATAAGACATAAGCTTGTTTCAGTTTGGCAAGATTTGCACTGAATACTCAATGAAACCGCATTCTCTATTAGAGAGAAAAGCTTTTGAGCAGATTTGGGCTTGATTTCACTTCATTTGAACAGAAACACTATTTCAGCATTACTGGACTCAGAAAGCTGTAAACTGACAATCTTGATCATTGAAGTCCTAACATTAGTTTTTGTGCATATAACTTCTAACACATTAAAAACTGTCTTACAGCATTGCAGAAAACATTGTACTTCATAAGGCATAAGCTTGTTTCAGTTTGGCAAGATTTGCACTGAATACTGAATGAAACAGCTTTATCTAATAGAGAGAAAAGCTTTTGAGCAGATTTGGGCTTGATTTCACTTCATTTCAACAGAAACACTATTTCAGCATTACTGGACTCAGAAAGCTGTAAACTGACAATCTTGATCATTGAAGTCCTAACATTAGTTTTTGTGCATATAACTTCTAACACATTAAAAACTGTCTTACAGCATTGCAGAAAACATTGTACTTCATAAGGCATAAGCTTGTTTCAGTTTGGCAAGATTTGCACTGAATACTGAATGAAACAGCTTTATCTAATAGAGAGAAAAGCTTTTGAGCAGACTTGGGCTTGATTTCACTTCATTTCAACAGAAACACTATTTCAGCATTACTGGACTCAGAAAGCTGTAAACTGACAATCTTGATCATTGAAGTCCTAACATAAGTTTTTGTGCATGTAACTTCTAACACATTAAAAACTGTCTTACAGCATTGCAGAAAACATTTTATTTCATAAGACATAAGCATGTTTCAGTTTGGCAAGATTTGCACTGAATACTGAATGAAACAGCTTTCTCTAATAGAGAGAAAAGCTTTTGAGCAGATTTGGGCTTGATTTCACTTCATTTGAACAGAAACACTATTTCAGCATTACTGGACTCAGAAAGCTGTAAACTGACAATCTTGATCATTGAAGTCCTAACATAAGTTTTTGTGCATATAACTTCTAACACATTAAAAACTGTCTTACAACATTGCAGAAAACATTGTACTTCATAAGGCATAAGCTTTTTTCAGTTTGGCAAGATTTGCACTGAATACTGAATGAAACAGCTTTATCTAATAGAGAGAAAAGCTTTTGAGCAGACTTGGGCTTGATTTCACTTCATTTCAACAGAAACACTATTTCAGCATTACTGGACTCAGAAAGCTGTAAACTGACAATCTTGATCATTGAAGTCCTAACATTAGTTTTTGTGCATATAACTTCTAACACATTAAAAACTGTCTTACAGCATTGCAGAAAACATTGTACTTCATAAGGCATAAGCTTGTTTCAGTTTGGCAAGATTTGCACTGAATACTGAATGAAACAGCTTTATCTAATAGAGAGAAAAGCTTTTGAGCAGACTTGGGCTTGATTTCACTTCATTTCAACAGAAACACTATTTCAGCATTACTGGACTCAGAAAGCTGTAAACTGACAATCTTGATCATTGAAGTCCTAACATAAGTTTTTGTGCATGTAACTTCTAACACATTAAAAACTGTCTTACAGCATTGCAAAAAACATTTCATTTCATAAGACATAAGCTTGTTTCAGTTTGGCAAGATTTGCACTGAATACTGAATGAAACAGCTTTATCTAATAGAGAGAAAAGCTTTTGAGCAGATTTGGGCTTGATTTCACTTCATTTGAACAGAAACACTATTTCAGCATTACTGGACTCAGAAAGCTGTAAACTGACAATCTTGATCATTGAAGTCCTAACATTAGTTTTTGTGCATATAACTTCTAACACATTAAAAACTGTCTTACAGCATTGCAGAAAACATTGTACTTCATAAGGCATAAGCTTGTTTCAGTTTGGCAAGATTTGCACTGAATACTGAATGAAACAGCTTTATCTAATAGAGAGAAAAGCTTTTGAGCAGATTTGGGCTAGATTTCACTTCATTTGAACAGAAACACTATTTCAACATTACTGGACTCAGAAAGCTGTAAACTGACAATCTTGATCATTGCAGTCCTAACATTAGTTTTTGTGCATATAACTTCTAACACATTAAAAACTGTCTTACAGCATTGCAGAAAACATTGTACTTCATAAGGCATACGCTTGTTTCAGTTTGGCAAGATTTGCACTGAATATTGAATGAAACAGCTTTCTCTAATAGAGAGAAAAGCTTTTGAGCAGATTTGGGCTTGATTTCACTTCATTTGAACAGAAACACTATTTCAACATTACTGGACTCAGAAAGCTGTAAACTGACAATCTTGATCATTGCAGTCCTAACATTAGTTTTTGTGTATATAACTTCTAACACATTAAAAACTGTCTTACAGCATTGCAGAAAACATTTTATTTCATAAGACATAAGCATGTTTCAGTTTGGCAAGATTTGCACTGAATACTGAATGAAACAGCTTTCTCTAATAGAGAGAAAAGCTTTTGAGCAGATTTGGGCTTGATTTCACTTCATTTGAACAGAAACACTATTTCAGCATTACTGGACTCAGAAAGCTGTAAACTGACAATCTTGATCATTGAAGTCCTAACATTAGTTTTTGTGCATATAACTTCTAACACATTAAAAACTGTCTTACAGCATTGCAGAAAACATTGTACTTCATAAGGCATAAGCTTGTTTCAGTTTGGCAAGATTTGCACTGAATACTGAATGAAACAGCTTTATCTAATAGAGAGAAAAGCTTTTGAGCAGATTTGGGCTTGATTTCACTTCATTTCAACAGAAACACTATTTCAGCATTACTGGACTCAGAAAGCTGTAAACTGACAATCTTGATCATTGAAGTCCTAACATAAGTTTTTGTGCATATAACTTCTAACACATTAAAAGCTGTCTTACAGCATTGCAGAAAACATTGTACTCCATAAGACATAAGCTTGTTTCAGTTTGGCAAGATTTGCACTGAATACTGAATGAAACAGCTTTATCTAATAGAGAGAAAAGCTTTTGAGCAGATTTGGGCTTGATTTCACTTCATTTCAACAGAAACACTATTTCAGCATTACTGGACTCAGAAAGCTGTAAACTGACAATCTTGATCATTGAAGTCCTAACATTAGTTTTTGTGCATATAACTTCTAACACATTAAAAACTGTCTTACAGCATTGCAGAAAACATTGTACTTCATAAGACATAAGCTTGTTTCAGTTTGGCAAGATTTGCACTGAATACTGAATGAAACAGCTTTATCTAATAGAGAGAAAAGCTTTTGAGCAGATTTGGGCTTGATTTCACTTCATTTCAACAGAAACACTATTTCAGCATTACTGGACTCAGAAAGCTGTAAACTGACAATCTTGATCATTGAAGTCCTAACATAAGTTTTTGTGCATATAACTTCTAACACATTAAAAACTGTCTTACAGCATTGCAGAAAACATTGTACTTCATAAGACATAAACTTGTTTCAGTTTGGCAAGATTTGCACTGAATACTGAATGAAACAGCTTTATCTAATAGAGAGAAAAGCTTTTGAGCAGATTTGGGCTTGATTTCACTTCATTTCAACAGAAACACTATTTCAACATTACTGGACTCAGAAAGCTGTAAACTGACAATCTTGATCATTGAAGTCCTAACATAAGATTTTGTGCATATAACTTCTAACACATTAAAAACTGTCTTACAGCATTGTAGAAAACATTGTACTTCATAAGACATAAGCTTGTTTCAGTTTGGCAAGATTTGCACTGAATATTGAATGAAACAGCTTTCTCTAATAGAGAGAAAAGCTTTTGAGCAGATTTGGGCTTGATTTCACTTCATTTGAACAGAAACACTATTTCAACATTACTGGACTCAGAAAGCTGTAAACTGACAATCTTGATCATTGCAGTCCTAACATTAGTTTTTGTGCATATAACTTCTAACACATTAAAAACTGTCTTACAGCATTGCAAAAAACATTTCATTTCATAAGACATAAGCTTGTTTCAGTTTGGCAAGATTTGCACTGAATACTCAATGAAACCGCATTCTCTATTAGAGAGAAAAGCTTTTGAGCAGATTTGGGCTTGATTTCACTTCATTTGAACAGAAACACTATTTCAGCATTACTGGACTCAGAAAGCTGTAAACTGACAATCTTGATCATTGAAGTCCTAACATAAGTTTTTGTGCATATAACTTCTAACACATTAAAAACTGTCTTACAGTATTGCAGAAAACATTGTACTTCATAAGGCATAAGCTTGTTTCAGTTTGGCAAGATTTGCTCTGAATACTGAATGAAACAGCTTTATCTAATAGAGAGAAAAGCTTTTGAGCAGATTTGGGCTTGATTTCACTTCATTTCAACAGAAACACTATTTCAGCATTACTGGACTCAGAAAGCTGTAAACTGACAATCTTGATCATTGAAGTCCTAACATTAGTTTTTGTGCATATAACTTCTAACACATTAAAAACTGTCTTACAGCATTGCAAAAAACATTTCATTTCATAAGACATAAGCTTGTTTCAGTTTGGCAAGATTTGCACTGAATACTCAATGAAACCGCATTCTCTATTAGAGAGAAAAGCTTTTGAGCAGATTTGGGCTTGATTTCACTTCATTTGAACAGAAACACTATTTCAGCATTACTGGACTCAGAAAGCTGTAAACTGACAATCTTGATCATTGAAGTCCTAACATAAGTTTTTGTGCATATAACTTCTAACACATTGAAAACTGTCTTACAGTATTGCAGAAAACATTGTACTTCATAAGGCATAAGCTTGTTTCAGTTTGGCAAGATTTGCTCTGAATACTGAATGAAACAGCTTTATCTAATAGAGAGAAAAGCTTTTGAGCAGATTTGGGCTTGATTTCACTTCATTTGAACAGAAACACTATTTCAGCATTACTGGACTCAGAAAGCTGTAAACTGACAATCTTGATCATTGAAGTCCTAACATTAGTTTTTGTGCATATAACTTCTAACACATTAAAAACTGTCTTACAGCATTGCAGAAAACATTGTACTTCATAAGACATAAGCTTGTTTCAGTTTGGCAAGATTTGCACTGAATACTGAATGAAACAGCTTTATCTAATAGAGAGAAAAGCTTTTGAGCAGATTTGGGCTTGATTTCACTTCATTTCAACAGAAACACTATTTCAGCATTACTGGACTCAGAAAGCTGTAAACTGACAATCTTGATCATTGAAGTCCTAACATAAGTTTTTGTGCATATAACTTCTAACACATTAAAAACTGTCTTACAGCATTGCAGAAAACATTGTACTTCATAAGACATAAGCTTGTTTCAGTTTGGCAAGATTTGCACTGAATACTGAATGAAACAGCTTTATCTAATAGAGAGAAAAGCTTTTGAGCAGATTTGGGCTTGATTTCACTTCATTTCAACAGAAACACTATTTCAGCATTACTGGACTCAGAAAGCTGTAAACTGACAATCTTGATCATTGAAGTCCTAACATTAGTTTTTGTGCATATAACTTCTAACACATTAAAAACTGTCTTACAGCATTGCAGAAAACATTGTACTTCATAAGACATAAGCTTGTTTCAGTTTGGCAAGATTTGCACTGAATACTGAATGAAACAGCTTTATCTAATAGAGAGAAAAGCTTTTGAGCAGATTTGGGCTTG
Source organism: Carassius gibelio (assembly GCF_023724105.1). NCBI lineage: Eukaryota > Metazoa > Chordata > Actinopteri > Cypriniformes > Cyprinidae > Carassius > Carassius gibelio. The sequence goes on along the minus strand of NC_068376.1, from coordinate 208,646 downwards.
ATTTCACTTCATTTCAACAGAAACACTATTTCAGCATTACTGGACTCAGAAAGCTGTAAACTGACAATCTTGATCATTGAAGTCCTAACATAAGTTTTTGTGCATATAACTTCTAACACATTAAAAACTGTCTTACAGCATTGCAGAAAACATTGTACTTCATAAGACATAAGCTTGTTTCAGTTTGGCAAGATTTGCACTGAATACTGAATGAAACAGCTTTATCTAATAGAGAGAAAAGCTTTTGAGCAGATTTGGGCTTGATTTCACTTCATTTCAACAGAAACACTATTTCAGCATTACTGGACTCAGAAAGCTGTAAACTGACAATCTTGATCATTGAAGTCCTAACATTAGTTTTTGTGCATATAACTTCTAACACATTAAAAACTGTCTTACAGCATTGCAGAAAACATTGTACTTCATAAGACATAAGCTTGTTTCAGTTTGGCAAGATTTGCACTGAATACTGAATGAAACAGCTTTATCTAATAGAGAGAAAAGCTTTTGAGCAGATTTGGGCTTGATTTCACTTCATTTCAACAGAAACACTATTTCAGCATTACTGGACTCAGAAAGCTGTAAACTGACAATCTTGATCATTGAAGTCCTAACATAAGTTTTTGTGCATATAACTTCTAACACATTAAAAACTGTCTTACAGCATTGCAGAAAACATTGTACTTCATAAGACATAAGCTTGTTTCAGTTTGGCAAGATTTCCACTGAATACTGAATGAAACAGCTTTATCTAATAGAGAGAAAAGCTTTTGAGCAGATTTGGGCTTGATTTCACTTCATTTCAACAGAAACACTATTTCAGCATTACTGGACTCAGAAAGCTGTAAACTGACAATCTTGATCATTGAAGTCCTAACATAAGTTTTTGTGCATATAACTTCTAACACATTAAAAGCTGTCTTACAGCATTGCAGAAAACATTGTACTCCATAAGACATAAGCTTGTTTCAGTTTGGCAAGATTTGCACTGAATACTGAATGAAACAGCTTTATCTAATAGAGAGAAAAGCTTTTGAGCAGATTTGGGCTTGATTTCACTTCATTTCAACAGAAACACTATTTCAGCATTACTGGACTCAGAAAGCTGTAAACTGACAATCTTGATCATTGAAGTCCTAACATTAGTTTTTGTGCATATAACTTCTAACACATTAAAAACTGTCTTACAGCATTGCAGAAAACATTGTACTTCATAAGACATAAGCTTGTTTCAGTTTGGCAAGATTTGCACTGAATACTGAATGAAACAGCTTTATCTAATTGAGAGAAAAGCTTTTGAGCAGATTTGGGCTTGATTTCACTTCATTTCAACAGAAACACTATTTCAGCATTACTGGACTCAGAAAGCTGTAAACTGACAATCTTGATCATTGAAGTCCTAACATAAGTTTTTGTGCATATAACTTCTAACACATTAAAAACTGTCTTACAGCATTGCAGAAAACATTGTACTTCATAAGACATAAGCTTGTTTCAGTTTGGCAAGATTTGCACTGAATACTGAATGAAACAGCTTTATCTAATAGAGAGAAAAGCTTTTGAGCAGATTTGGGCTTGATTTCACTTCATTTCAACAGAAACACTATTTCAACATTACTGGACTCAGAAAGCTGTAAACTGACAATCTTGATCATTGAAGTCCTAACATTAGTTTTTGTGCATATAACTTCTAACACATTAAAAACTGTCTTACAGCATTGCAGAAAACATTGTACTTCATAAGACATAAGCTTGTTTCAGTTTGGCAAGATTTGCACTGAATACTGAATGAAACAGCTTTATCTAATAGAGAGAAAAGCTTTTGAGCAGATTTGGGCTTGATTTCACTTCATTTCAACAGAAACACTATTTCAGCATTACTGGACTCAGAAAGCTGTAAACTGACAATCTTGATCATTGAAGTCCTAACATAAGTTTTTGTGCATATAACTTCTAACACATTAAAAACTGTCTTACAGCATTGCAGAAAACATTGTACTTCATAAGACATAAGCTTGTTTCAGTTTGGCAAGATTTGCACTGAATACTGAATGAAACAGCTTTATCTAATAGAGAGAAAAGCTTTTGAGCAGATTTGGGCTTGATTTCACTTCATTTCAACAGAAACACTATTTCAGCATTACTGGACTCAGAAAGCTGTAAACTGACAATCTTGATCATTGAAGTCCTAACATTAGTTTTTGTGCATATAACTTCTAACACATTAAAAACTGTCTTACAGCATTGCAGAAAACATTGTACTTCATAAGACATAAGCTTGTTTCAGTTTGGCAAGATTTGCACTGAATACTGAATGAAACAGCTTTATCTAATAGAGAGAAAAGCTTTTGAGCAGATTTGGGCTTGATTTCACTTCATTTCAACAGAAACACTATTTCAGCATTACTGGACTCAGAAAGCTGTAAACTGACAATCTTGATCATTGAAGTCCTAACATAAGTTTTTGTGCATATAACTTCTAACACATTAAAAACTGTCTTACAGCATTGCAGAAAACATTGTACTTCATAAGACATAAGCTTGTTTCAGTTTGGCAAGATTTGCACTGAATACTGAATGAAACAGCTTTATCTAATAGAGAGAAAAGCTTTTGAGCAGATTTGGGCTTGATTTCACTTCATTTCAACAGAAACACTATTTCAGCATTACTGGACTCAGAAAGCTGTAAACTGACAATCTTGATCATTGAAGTCCTAACATAAGTTTTTGTGCATATAACTTCTAACACATTAAAAGCTGTCTTACAGCATTGCAGAAAACATTGTACTCCATAAGACATAAGCTTGTTTCAGTTTGGCAAGATTTGCACTGAATACTGAATGAAACAGCTTTATCTAATAGAGAGAAAAGCTTTTGAGCAGATTTGGGCTTGATTTCACTTCATTTCAACAGAAACACTATTTCAGCATTACTGGACTCAGAAAGCTGTAAACTGACAATCTTGATCATTGAAGTCCTAACATTAGTTTTTGTGCATATAACTTCTAACACATTAAAAACTGTCTTACAGCATTGCAGAAAACATTGTACTTCATAAGACATAAGCTTGTTTCAGTTTGGCAAGATTTGCACTGAATACTGAATGAAACAGCTTTATCTAATAGAGAGAAAAGCTTTTGAGCAGATTTGGGCTTGATTTCACTTCATTTCAACAGAAACACTATTTCAGCATTACTGGACTCAGAAAGCTGTAAACTGACAATCTTGATCATTGAAGTCCTAACATTAGTTTTTGTGCATATAACTTCTAACACATTAAAAACTGTCTTACAGCATTGCAGAAAACATTGTACTTCATAAGACATAAGCTTGTTTCAGTTTGGCAAGATTTGCACTGAATACTGAATGAAACAGCTTTATCTAATAGAGAGAAAAGCTTTTGAGCAGATTTGGGCTTGATTTCACTTCATTTCAACAGAAACACTATTTCAGCATTACTGGACTCAGAAAGCTGTAAACTGACAATCTTGATCATTGAAGTCCTAACATACGTTTTTGTGCATATAACTTCTAACACATTAAAAACTGTCTTACAGCATTGCAGAAAACATTGTACTTCATAAGACATAAGCTTGTTTCAGTTTGGCAAGATTTGCACTGAATACTGAATGAAACAGCTTTATCTAATAGAGAGAAAAGCTTTTGAGCAGATTTGGGCTTGATTTCACTTCATTTCAACAGAAACACTATTTCAGCATTACTGGACTCAGAAAGCTGTAAACTGACAATCTTGATCATTGAAGTCCTAACATTAGTTTTTGTGCATATAACTTCTAACACATTAAAAACTGTCTTACAGCATTGCAGAAAACATTGTACTTCATAAGACATAAGCTTGTTTCAGTTTGGCAAGATTTGCACTGAATACTGAATGAAACAGCTTTATCTAATAGAGAGAAAAGCTTTTGAGCAGATTTGGGCTTGATTTCACTTCATTTCAACAGAAACACTATTTCAGCATTACTGGACTCAGAAAGCTGTAAACTGACAATCTTGATCATTGAAGTCCTAACATAAGTTTTTGTGCATATAACTTCTAACACATTAAAAACTGTCTTACAGCATTGCAGAAAACATTGTACTTCATAAGACATAAGCTTGTTTCAGTTTGGCAAGATTTGCACTGAATACTGAATGAAACAGCTTTATCTAATAGAGAGAAAAGCTTTTGAGCAGATTTGGGCTTGATTTCACTTCATTTCAACAGAAACACTATTTCAGCATTACTGGACTCAGAAAGCTGTAAACTGACAATCTTGATCATTGAAGTCCTAACATAAGTTTTTGTGCATATAACTTCTAACACATTAAAAGCTGTCTTACAGCATTGCAGAAAACATTGTACTCCATAAGACATAAGCTTGTTTCAGTTTGGCAAGATTTGCACTGAATACTGAATGAAACAGCTTTATCTAATAGAGAGAAAAGCTTTTGAGCAGATTTGGGCTTGATTTCACTTCATTTCAACAGAAACACTATTTCAGCATTACTGGACTCAGAAAGCTGTAAACTGACAATCTTGATCATTGAAGTCCTAACATAAGTTTTTGTGCATATAACTTCTAACACATTAAAAACTGTCTTACAGCATTGCAGAAAACATTGTACTTCATAAGACATAAGCTTGTTTCAGTTTGGCAAGATTTGCACTGAATACTGAATGAAACAGCTTTATCTAATAGAGAGAAAAGCTTTTGAGCAGATTTGGGCTTGATTTCACTTCATTTCAACAGAAACACTATTTCAGCATTACTGGACTCAGAAAGCTGTAAACTGACAATCTTGATCATTGAAGTCCTAACATAAGTTTTTGTGCATATAACTTCTAACACATTAAAAACTGTCTTACAGCATTGCAGAAAACATTGTACTTCATAAGACATAAGCTTGTTTCAGTTTGGCAAGATTTGCACTGAATACTGAATGAAACAGCTTTATCTAATAGAGAGAAAAGCTTTTGAGCAGATTTGGGCTTGATTTCACTTCATTTCAACAGAAACACTATTTCAGCATTACTGGACTCAGAAAGCTGTAAACTGACAATCTTGATCATTGAAGTCCTAACATTAGTTTTTGTGCATATAACTTCTAACACATTAAAAACTGTCTTACAGCATTGCAGAAAACATTGTACTTCATAAGACATAAGCTTGTTTCAGTTTGGCAAGATTTGCACTGAATACTGAATGAAACAGCTTTATCTAATAGAGAGAAAAGCTTTTGAGCAGATTTGGGCTTGATTTCACTTCATTTCAACAGAAACACTATTTCAGCATTACTGGACTCAGAAAGCTGTAAACTGACAATCTTGATCATTGAAGTCCTAACATAAGTTTTTGTGCATATAACTTCTAACACATTAAAAACTGTCTTACAGCATTGCAGAAAACATTGTACTTCATAAGACATAAGCTTGTTTCAGTTTGGCAAGATTTGCACTGAATACTGAATGAAACAGCTTTATCTAATAGAGAGAAAAGCTTTTGAGCAGATTTGGGCTTGATTTCACTTCATTTCAACAGAAACACTATTTCAGCATTACTGGACTCAGAAAGCTGTAAACTGACAATCTTGATCATTGAAGTCCTAACATAAGTTTTTGTGCATATAACTTCTAACACATTAAAAACTGTCTTACAGCATTGCAGAAAACATTGTACTTCATAAGACATACGCTTGTTTCAGTTTGGCAAGATTTGCACTGAATACTGAATGAAACAGCTTTATCTAATAGAGAGAAAAGCTTTTGAGCAGATTTGGGCTTGATTTCACTTCATTTGAACAGAAACACTATTTCAGCATTACTGGACTCAGAAAGCTGTAAACTGACAATCTTGATCATTGAAGTCCTAACATTAGTTTTTGTGCATATAACTTCTAACACATTAAAAACTGTCTTACAGCATTGCAGAAAACATTGTACTTCATAAGGCATAAGCTTGTTTCAGTTTGGCAAGATTTGCACTGAATACTGAATGAAACAGCTTTATCTAATAGAGAGAAAAGCTTTTGAGCAGATTTGGGCTTGATTTCACTTCATTTCAACAGAAACACTATTTCAGCATTACTGGACTCAGAAAGCTGTAAACTGACAATCTTGATCATTGAAGTCCTAACATAAGTTTTTGTGCATATAACTTCTAACACATTAAAAGCTGTCTTACAGCATTGCAGAAAACATTGTACTTCATAAGACATAAGCTTGTTTCAGTTTGGCAAGATTTGCACTGAATACTGAATGAAACAGCTTTATCTAATAGAGAGAAAAGCTTTTGAGCAGATTTGGGCTTGATTTCACTTCATTTCAACAGAAACACTATTTCAGCATTACTGGACTCAGAAAGCTGTAAACTGACAATCTTGATCATTGAAGTCCTAACATTAGTTTTTGTGCATATAACTTCTAACACATTAAAAACTGTCTTACAGCATTGCAGAAAACATTGTACTTCATAAGACATAAGCTTGTTTCAGTTTGGCAAGATTTGCACTGAATACTGAATGAAACAGCTTTATCTAATAGAGAGAAAAGCTTTTGAGCAGATTTGGGCTTGATTTCACTTCATTTCAACAGAAACACTATTTCAGCATTACTGGACTCAGAAAGCTGTAAACTGACAATCTTGATCATTGAAGTCCTAACATAAGTTTTTGTGCATATAACTTCTAACACATTAAAAACTGTCTTACAGCATTGCAGAAAACATTGTACTTCATAAGACATAAGCTTGTTTCAGTTTGGCAAGATTTGCACTGAATACTGAATGAAACAGCTTTATCTAATAGAGAGAAAAGCTTTTGAGCAGATTTGGGCTTGATTTCACTTCATTTCAACAGAAACACTATTTCAACATTACTGGACTCAGAAAGCTGTAAACTGACAATCTTGATCATTGAAGTCCTAACATAAGATTTTGTGCATATAACTTCTAACACATTAAAAACTGTCTTACAGCATTGTAGAAAACATTGTACTTCATAAGACATAAGCTTGTTTCAGTTTGGCAAGATTTGCACTGAATATTGAATGAAACAGCTTTCTCTAATAGAGAGAAAAGCTTTTGAGCAGATTTGGGCTTGATTTCACTTCATTTGAACAGAAACACTATTTCAACATTACTGGACTCAGAAAGCTGTAAACTGACAATCTTGATCATTGCAGTCCTAACATTAGTTTTTGTGCATATAACTTCTAACACATTAAAAACTGTCTTATAGCATTGCAGAAAACATTGTACTTCATAAGGCATAAGCTTGTTTCAGTTTGGCAAGATTTGCACTGAATATTGAATGAAACAGCTTTCTCTAATAGAGAGAAAAGCTTTTGAGCAGATTTGGGCTTGATTTCACTTCATTTGAACAGAAACACTATTTCAACATTACTGGACTCAGAAAGCTGTAAACTGCCAATCTTGATCATTGAAGTTCTAACATTAGTTTTTGTGTATATAACTTCTAACACATTAAAAACTGTCTTACAGCATTGCAAAAAACATTTCATTTCATAAGACATAAGCTTGTTTCAGTTTGGCAAGATTTGCACTGAATACTCAATGAAACCGCATTCTCTATTAGAGAGAAAAGCTTTTGAGCAGATTTGGGCTTGATTTCACTTCATTTGAACAGAAACACTATTTCAGCATTACTGGACTCAGAAAGCTGTAAACTGACAATCTTGATCATTGAAGTCCTAACATAAGTTTTTGTGCATATAACTTCTAACACATTAAAAACTGTCTTACAGTATTGCAGAAAACATTGTACTTCATAAGGCATAAGCTTGTTTCAGTTTGGCAAGATTTGCTCTGAATACTGAATGAAACAGCTTTATCTAATAGAGAGAAAAGCTTTTGAGCAGATTTGGGCTTGATTTCACTTCATTTCAACAGAAACACTATTTCAGCATTACTGGACTCAGAAAGCTGTAAACTGACAATCTTGATCATTGAAGTCCTAACATTAGTTTTTGTGCATATAACTTCTAACACATTAAAAACTGTCTTACAGCATTGCAGAAAACATTGTACTTCATAAGACATAAGCTTGTTTCAGTTTGGCAAGATTTGCACTGAATACTGAATGAAACAGCTTTATCTAATAGAGAGAAAAGCTTTTGAGCAGATTTGGGCTTGATTTCACTTCATTTCAACAGAAACACTATTTCAGCATTACTGGACTCAGAAAGCTGTAAACTGACAATCTTGATCATTGAAGTCCTAACATAAGTTTTTGTGCATATAACTTCTAACACATTAAAAACTGTCTTACAGCATTGCAGAAAACATTGTACTTCATAAGACATAAGCTTGTTTCAGTTTGGCAAGATTTGCACTGAATACTGAATGAAACAGCTTTATCTAATAGAGAGAAAAGCTTTTGAGCAGATTTGGGCTTGATTTCACTTCATTTCAACAGAAACACTATTTCAGCATTACTGGACTCAGAAAGCTATAAACTGACAATCTTGATCATTGAAGTCCTAACATTAGTTTTTGTGCATATAACTTCTAACACATTAAAAACTGTCTTACAGCATTGCAGAAAACATTGTACTTCATAAGACATAAGCTTGTTTCAGTTTGGCAAGATTTGCACTGAATACTGAATGAAACAGCTTTATCTAATAGAGAGAAAAGCTTTTGAGCAGATTTGGGCTTGATTTCACTTCATTTGAACAGAAACACTATTTCAACATTACTGGACTCAGAAAGCTGTAAACTGACAATCTTGATCATTGCAGTCCTAACATTAGTTTTTGTGCATATAACTTCTAACACATTAAAAACTGTCTTACAGCATTGCAGAAAACATTGTACTTCATAAGGCATACGCTTGTTTCAGTTTGGCAAGATTTGCACTGAATATTGAATGAAACAGCTTTCTCTAATAGAGAGAAAAGCTTTTGAGCAGATTTGGGCTTGATTTCACTTCATTTGAACAGAAACACTATTTCAACATTACTGGACTCAGAAAGCTGTAAACTGACAATCTTGATCATTGAAGTCCTAACATTAGTTTTTGTGTATATAACTTCTAACACATTAAAAACTGTCTTACAGCATTGCAGAAAACATTTTATTTCATAAGACATAAGCATGTTTCAGTTTGGCAAGATTTGCACTGAATACTGAATGAAACAGCTTTCTCTAATAGAGAGAAAAGCTTTTGAGCAGATTTGGGCTTGATTTCACTTCATTTGAACAGAAACACTATTTCAGCATTACTGGACTCAGAAAGCTGTAAACTGACAATCTTGATCATTGAAGTCCTAACATAAGTTTTTGTGCATATAACTTCTAACACATTAAAAACTGTCTTACAGCATTGCAGAAAACATTGTACTTCATAAGGCATAAGCTTGTTTCAGTTTGGCAAGATTTGCACTGAATACTGAATGAAACAGCTTTATCTAATAGAGAGAAAAGCTTTTGAGCAGACTTGGGCTTGATTTCACTTCATTTCAACAGAAACACTATTTCAGCATTACTGGACTCAGAAAGCTGTAAACTGACAATCTTGATCATTGAAGTCCTAACATTAGTTTTTGTGCATATAACTTCTAACACATTAAAAACTGTCTTACAGCATTGCAAAAAACATTTCATTTCATAAGACATAAGCTTGTTTCAGTTTGGCAAGATTTGCACTGAATACTCAATGAAACCGCATTCTCTATTAGAGAGAAAAGCTTTTGAGCAGATTTGGGCTTGATTTCACTTCATTTGAACAGAAACACTATTTCAGCATTACTGGACTCAGAAAGCTGTAAACTGACAATCTTGATCATTGAAGTCCTAACATTAGTTTTTGTGCATATAACTTCTAACACATTAAAAACTGTCTTACAGCATTGCAGAAAACATTGTACTTCATAAGGCATAAGCTTGTTTCAGTTTGGCAAGATTTGCACTGAATACTGAATGAAACAGCTTTATCTAATAGAGAGAAAAGCTTTTGAGCAGATTTGGGCTTGATTTCACTTCATTTCAACAGAAACACTATTTCAGCATTACTGGACTCAGAAAGCTGTAAACTGACAATCTTGATCATTGAAGTCCTAACATTAGTTTTTGTGCATATAACTTCTAACACATTAAAAACTGTCTTACAGCATTGCAGAAAACATTGTACTTCATAAGGCATAAGCTTGTTTCAGTTTGGCAAGATTTGCACTGAATACTGAATGAAACAGCTTTATCTAATAGAGAGAAAAGCTTTTGAGCAGACTTGGGCTTGATTTCACTTCATTTCAACAGAAACACTATTTCAGCATTACTGGACTCAGAAAGCTGTAAACTGACAATCTTGATCATTGAAGTCCTAACATAAGTTTTTGTGCATGTAACTTCTAACACATTAAAAACTGTCTTACAGCATTGCAGAAAACATTTTATTTCATAAGACATAAGCATGTTTCAGTTTGGCAAGATTTGCACTGAATACTGAATGAAACAGCTTTCTCTAATAGAGAGAAAAGCTTTTGAGCAGATTTGGGCTTGATTTCACTTCATTTGAACAGAAACACTATTTCAGCATTACTGGACTCAGAAAGCTGTAAACTGACAATCTTGATCATTGAAGTCCTAACATAAGTTTTTGTGCATATAACTTCTAACACATTAAAAACTGTCTTACAACATTGCAGAAAACATTGTACTTCATAAGGCATAAGCTTTTTTCAGTTTGGCAAGATTTGCACTGAATACTGAATGAAACAGCTTTATCTAATAGAGAGAAAAGCTTTTGAGCAGACTTGGGCTTGATTTCACTTCATTTCAACAGAAACACTATTTCAGCATTACTGGACTCAGAAAGCTGTAAACTGACAATCTTGATCATTGAAGTCCTAACATTAGTTTTTGTGCATATAACTTCTAACACATTAAAAACTGTCTTACAGCATTGCAGAAAACATTGTACTTCATAAGGCATAAGCTTGTTTCAGTTTGGCAAGATTTGCACTGAATACTGAATGAAACAGCTTTATCTAATAGAGAGAAAAGCTTTTGAGCAGACTTGGGCTTGATTTCACTTCATTTCAACAGAAACACTATTTCAGCATTACTGGACTCAGAAAGCTGTAAACTGACAATCTTGATCATTGAAGTCCTAACATAAGTTTTTGTGCATGTAACTTCTAACACATTAAAAACTGTCTTACAGCATTGCAAAAAACATTTCATTTCATAAGACATAAGCTTGTTTCAGTTTGGCAAGATTTGCACTGAATACTGAATGAAACAGCTTTATCTAATAGAGAGAAAAGCTTTTGAGCAGATTTGGGCTTGATTTCACTTCATTTGAACAGAAACACTATTTCAGCATTACTGGACTCAGAAAGCTGTAAACTGACAATCTTGATCATTGAAGTCCTAACATTAGTTTTTGTGCATATAACTTCTAACACATTAAAAACTGTCTTACAGCATTGCAGAAAACATTGTACTTCATAAGGCATAAGCTTGTTTCAGTTTGGCAAGATTTGCACTGAATACTGAATGAAACAGCTTTATCTAATAGAGAGAAAAGCTTTTGAGCAGATTTGGGCTAGATTTCACTTCATTTGAACAGAAACACTATTTCAACATTACTGGACTCAGAAAGCTGTAAACTGACAATCTTGATCATTGCAGTCCTAACATTAGTTTTTGTGCATATAACTTCTAACACATTAAAAACTGTCTTACAGCATTGCAGAAAACATTGTACTTCATAAGGCATACGCTTGTTTCAGTTTGGCAAGATTTGCACTGAATATTGAATGAAACAGCTTTCTCTAATAGAGAGAAAAGCTTTTGAGCAGATTTGGGCTTGATTTCACTTCATTTGAACAGAAACACTATTTCAACATTACTGGACTCAGAAAGCTGTAAACTGACAATCTTGATCATTGCAGTCCTAACATTAGTTTTTGTGTATATAACTTCTAACACATTAAAAACTGTCTTACAGCATTGCAGAAAACATTTTATTTCATAAGACATAAGCATGTTTCAGTTTGGCAAGATTTGCACTGAATACTGAATGAAACAGCTTTCTCTAATAGAGAGAAAAGCTTTTGAGCAGATTTGGGCTTGATTTCACTTCATTTGAACAGAAACACTATTTCAGCATTACTGGACTCAGAAAGCTGTAAACTGACAATCTTGATCATTGAAGTCCTAACATTAGTTTTTGTGCATATAACTTCTAACACATTAAAAACTGTCTTACAGCATTGCAGAAAACATTGTACTTCATAAGGCATAAGCTTGTTTCAGTTTGGCAAGATTTGCACTGAATACTGAATGAAACAGCTTTATCTAATAGAGAGAAAAGCTTTTGAGCAGATTTGGGCTTGATTTCACTTCATTTCAACAGAAACACTATTTCAGCATTACTGGACTCAGAAAGCTGTAAACTGACAATCTTGATCATTGAAGTCCTAACATAAGTTTTTGTGCATATAACTTCTAACACATTAAAAGCTGTCTTACAGCATTGCAGAAAACATTGTACTCCATAAGACATAAGCTTGTTTCAGTTTGGCAAGATTTGCACTGAATACTGAATGAAACAGCTTTATCTAATAGAGAGAAAAGCTTTTGAGCAGATTTGGGCTTGATTTCACTTCATTTCAACAGAAACACTATTTCAGCATTACTGGACTCAGAAAGCTGTAAACTGACAATCTTGATCATTGAAGTCCTAACATTAGTTTTTGTGCATATAACTTCTAACACATTAAAAACTGTCTTACAGCATTGCAGAAAACATTGTACTTCATAAGACATAAGCTTGTTTCAGTTTGGCAAGATTTGCACTGAATACTGAATGAAACAGCTTTATCTAATAGAGAGAAAAGCTTTTGAGCAGATTTGGGCTTGATTTCACTTCATTTCAACAGAAACACTATTTCAGCATTACTGGACTCAGAAAGCTGTAAACTGACAATCTTGATCATTGAAGTCCTAACATAAGTTTTTGTGCATATAACTTCTAACACATTAAAAACTGTCTTACAGCATTGCAGAAAACATTGTACTTCATAAGACATAAGCTTGTTTCAGTTTGGCAAGATTTGCACTGAATACTGAATGAAACAGCTTTATCTAATAGAGAGAAAAGCTTTTGAGCAGATTTGGGCTTGATTTCACTTCATTTCAACAGAAACACTATTTCAACATTACTGGACTCAGAAAGCTGTAAACTGACAATCTTGATCATTGAAGTCCTAACATAAGATTTTGTGCATATAACTTCTAACACATTAAAAACTGTCTTACAGCATTGTAGAAAACATTGTACTTCATAAGACATAAGCTTGTTTCAGTTTGGCAAGATTTGCACTGAATATTGAATGAAACAGCTTTCTCTAATAGAGAGAAAAGCTTTTGAGCAGATTTGGGCTTGATTTCACTTCATTTGAACAGAAACACTATTTCAACATTACTGGACTCAGAAAGCTGTAAACTGACAATCTTGATCATTGCAGTCCTAACATTAGTTTTTGTGCATATAACTTCTAACACATTAAAAACTGTCTTACAGCATTGCAAAAAACATTTCATTTCATAAGACATAAGCTTGTTTCAGTTTGGCAAGATTTGCACTGAATACTCAATGAAACCGCATTCTCTATTAGAGAGAAAAGCTTTTGAGCAGATTTGGGCTTGATTTCACTTCATTTGAACAGAAACACTATTTCAGCATTACTGGACTCAGAAAGCTGTAAACTGACAATCTTGATCATTGAAGTCCTAACATAAGTTTTTGTGCATATAACTTCTAACACATTAAAAACTGTCTTACAGTATTGCAGAAAACATTGTACTTCATAAGGCATAAGCTTGTTTCAGTTTGGCAAGATTTGCTCTGAATACTGAATGAAACAGCTTTATCTAATAGAGAGAAAAGCTTTTGAGCAGATTTGGGCTTGATTTCACTTCATTTCAACAGAAACACTATTTCAGCATTACTGGACTCAGAAAGCTGTAAACTGACAATCTTGATCATTGAAGTCCTAACATTAGTTTTTGTGCATATAACTTCTAACACATTAAAAACTGTCTTACAGCATTGCAAAAAACATTTCATTTCATAAGACATAAGCTTGTTTCAGTTTGGCAAGATTTGCACTGAATACTCAATGAAACCGCATTCTCTATTAGAGAGAAAAGCTTTTGAGCAGATTTGGGCTTGATTTCACTTCATTTGAACAGAAACACTATTTCAGCATTACTGGACTCAGAAAGCTGTAAACTGACAATCTTGATCATTGAAGTCCTAACATAAGTTTTTGTGCATATAACTTCTAACACATTAAAAACTGTCTTACAGTATTGCAGAAAACATTGTACTTCATAAGGCATAAGCTTGTTTCAGTTTGGCAAGATTTGCTCTGAATACTGAATGAAACAGCTTTATCTAATAGAGAGAAAAGCTTTTGAGCAGATTTGGGCTTGATTTCACTTCATTTCAACAGAAACACTATTTCAGCATTACTGGACTCAGAAAGCTGTAAACTGACAATCTTGATCATTGAAGTCCTAACATTAGTTTTTGTGCATATAACTTCTAACACATTAAAAACTGTCTTACAGCATTGCAGAAAACATTGTACTTCATAAGACATAAGCTTGTTTCAGTTTGGCAAGATTTGCACTGAATACTGAATGAAACAGCTTTATCTAATAGAGAGAAAAGCTTTTGAGCAGATTTGGGCTTGATTTCACTTCATTTCAACAGAAACACTATTTCAGCATTACTGGACTCAGAAAGCTGTAAACTGACAATCTTGATCATTGAAGTCCTAACATAAGTTTTTGTGCATATAACTTCTAACACATTAAAAACTGTCTTACAGCATTGCAGAAAACATTGTACTTCATAAGACATAAGCTTGTTTCAGTTTGGCAAGATTTGCACTGAATACTGAATGAAACAGCTTTATCTAATAGAGAGAAAAGCTTTTGAGCAGATTTGGGCTTGATTTCACTTCATTTCAACAGAAACACTATTTCAGCATTACTGGACTCAGAAAGCTGTAAACTGACAATCTTGATCATTGAAGTCCTAACATTAGTTTTTGTGCATATAACTTCTAACACATTAAAAACTGTCTTACAGCATTGCAGAAAACATTGTACTTCATAAGACATAAGCTTGTTTCAGTTTGGCAAGATTTGCACTGAATACTGAATGAAACAGCTTTATCTAATAGAGAGAAAAGCTTTTGAGCAGATTTGGGCTTGATTTCACTTCATTTCAACAGAAACACTATTTCAGCATTACTGGACTCAGAAAGCTGTAAACTGACAATCTTGATCATTGAAGTCCTAACATAAGTTTTTGTGCATATAACTTCTAACACATTAAAAACTGTCTTACAGCATTGCAGAAAACATTGTACTTCATAAGACATAAGCTTGTTTCAGTTTGGCAAGATTTGCACTGAATACTGAATGAAACAGCTTTATCTAATAGAGAGAAAAGCTTTTGAGCAGATTTGGGCTTGATTTCACTTCATTTCAACAGAAACACTATTTCAGCATTACTGGACTCAGAAAGCTGTAAACTGACAATCTTGATCATTGAAGTCCTAACATTAGTTTTTGTGCATATAACTTCTAACACATTAAAAACTGTCTTACAGCATTGCAGAAAACATTGTACTTCATAAGACATAAGCTTGTTTCAGTTTGGCAAGATTTGCACTGAATACTGAATGAAACAGCTTTATCTAATAGAGAGAAAAGCTTTTGAGCAGATTTGGGCTTGATTTCACTTCATTTCAACAGAAACACTATTTCAGCATTACTGGACTCAGAAAGCTGTAAACTGACAATCTTGATCATTGAAGTCCTAACATAAGTTTTTGTGCATATAACTTCTAACACATTAAAAGCTGTCTTACAGCATTGCAGAAAACATTGTACTCCATAAGACATAAGCTTGTTTCAGTTTGGCAAGATTTGCACTGAATACTGAATGAAACAGCTTTATCTAATAGAGAGAAAAGCTTTTGAGCAGATTTGGGCTTGATTTCACTTCATTTCAACAGAAACACTATTTCAGCATTACTGGACTCAGAAAGCTGTAAACTGACAATCTTGATCATTGAAGTCCTAACATTAGTTTTTGTGCATATAACTTCTAACACATTAAAAACTGTCTTACAGCATTGCAGAAAACATTGTACTTCATAAGACATAAGCTTGTTTCAGTTTGGCAAGATTTGCACTGAATACTGAATGAAACAGCTTTATCTAATTGAGAGAAAAGCTTTTGAGCAGATTTGGGCTTGATTTCACTTCATTTCAACAGAAACACTATTTCAGCATTACTGGACTCAGAAAGCTGTAAACTGACAATCTTGATCATTGAAGTCCTAACATAAGTTTTTGTGCATATAACTTCTAACACATTAAAAACTGTCTTACAGCATTGCAGAAAACATTGTACTTCATAAGACATAAGCTTGTTTCAGTTTGGCAAGATTTGCACTGAATACTGAATGAAACAGCTTTATCTAATAGAGAGAAAAGCTTTTGAGCAGATTTGGGCTTGATTTCACTTCATTTCAACAGAAACACTATTTCAACATTACTGGACTCAGAAAGCTGTAAACTGACAATCTTGATCATTGAAGTCCTAACATAAGATTTTGTGCATATAACTTCTAACACATTAAAAACTGTCTTACAGCATTGTAGAAAACATTGTACTTCATAAGACATAAGCTTGTTTCAGTTTGGCAAGATTTGCACTGAATATTGAATGAAACAGCTTTCTCTAATAGAGAGAAAAGCTTTTGAGCAGATTTGGGCTTGATTTCACTTCATTTGAACAGAAACACTATTTCAACATTACTGGACTCAGAAAGCTGTAAACTGACAATCTTGATCATTGCAGTCCTAACATTAGTTTTTGTGCATATAACTTCTAACACATTAAAAACTGTCTTACAGCATTGCAAAAAACATTTCATTTCATAAGACATAAGCTTGTTTCAGTTTGGCAAGATTTGCACTGAATACTCAATGAAACCGCATTCTCTATTAGAGAGAAAAGCTTTTGAGCAGATTTGGGCTTGATTTCACTTCATTTGAACAGAAACACTATTTCAGCATTACTGGACTCAGAAAGCTGTAAACTGACAATCTTGATCATTGAAGTCCTAACATAAGTTTTTGTGCATATAACTTCTAACACATTAAAAACTGTCTTACAGTATTGCAGAAAACATTGTACTTCATAAGGCATAAGCTTGTTTCAGTTTGGCAAGATTTGCTCTGAATACTGAATGAAACAGCTTTATCTAATAGAGAGAAAAGCTTTTGAGCAGATTTGGGCTTGATTTCACTTCATTTCAACAGAAACACTATTTCAGCATTACTGGACTCAGAAAGCTGTAAACTGACAATCTTGATCATTGAAGTCCTAACATTAGTTTTTGTGCATATAACTTCTAACACATTAAAAACTGTCTTACAGCATTGCAGAAAACATTGTACTTCATAAGACATAAGCTTGTTTCAGTTTGGCAAGATTTGCACTGAATACTGAATGAAACAGCTTTATCTAATAGAGAGAAAAGCTTTTGAGCAGATTTGGGCTTGATTTCACTTCATTTCAACAGAAACACTATTTCAGCATTACTGGACTCAGAAAGCTGTAAACTGACAATCTTGATCATTGAAGTCCTAACATAAGTTTTTGTGCATATAACTTCTAACACATTAAAAACTGTCTTACAGCATTGCAGAAAACATTGTACTTCATAAGACATAAGCTTGTTTCAGTTTGGCAAGATTTGCACTGAATACTGAATGAAACAGCTTTATCTAATAGAGAGAAAAGCTTTTGAGCAGATTTGGGCTTGATTTCACTTCATTTCAACAGAAACACTATTTCAGCATTACTGGACTCAGAAAGCTGTAAACTGACAATCTTGATCATTGAAGTCCTAACATTAGTTTTTGTGCATATAACTTCTAACACATTAAAAACTGTCTTACAGCATTGCAGAAAACATTGTACTTCATAAGACATAAGCTTGTTTCAGTTTGGCAAGATTTGCACTGAATACTGAATGAAACAGCTTTATCTAATAGAGAGAAAAGCTTTTGAGCAGATTTGGGCTTGATTTCACTTCATTTCAACAGAAACACTATTTCAGCATTACTGGACTCAGAAAGCTGTAAACTGACAATCTTGATCATTGAAGTCCTAACATAAGTTTTTGTGCATATAACTTCTAACACATTAAAAACTGTCTTACAGCATTGCAGAAAACATTGTACTTCATAAGACATAAGCTTGTTTCAGTTTGGCAAGATTTGCACTGAATACTGAATGAAACAGCTTTATCTAATAGAGAGAAAAGCTTTTGAGCAGATTTGGGCTTGATTTCACTTCATTTCAACAGAAACACTATTTCAGCATTACTGGACTCAGAAAGCTGTAAACTGACAATCTTGATCATTGAAGTCCTAACATTAGTTTTTGTGCATATAACTTCTAACACATTAAAAACTGTCTTACAGCATTGCAGAAAACATTGTACTTCATAAGACATAAGCTTGTTTCAGTTTGGCAAGATTTGCACTGAATACTGAATGAAACAGCTTTATCTAATAGAGAGAAAAGCTTTTGAGCAGATTTGGGCTTGATTTCACTTCATTTCAACAGAAACACTATTTCAGCATTACTGGACTCAGAAAGCTGTAAACTGACAATCTTGATCATTGAAGTCCTAACATAAGTTTTTGTGCATATAACTTCTAACACATTAAAAACTGTCTTACAGCATTGCAGAAAACATTGTACTTCATAAGACATAAGCTTGTTTCAGTTTGGCAAGATTTGCACTGAATACTGAATGAAACAGCTTTATCTAATAGAGAGAAAAGCTTTTGAGCAGATTTGGGCTTGATTTCACTTCATTTGAACAGAAACACTATTTCAACATTACTGGACTCAGAAAGCTGTAAACTGACAATCTTGATCATTGAAGTCCTAACATTAGTTTTTGTGCATATAACTTCTAACACATTAAAAACTGTCTTACAGCATTGCAGAAAACATTGTACTTCATAAGACATAAGCTTGTTTCAGTTTGGCAAGATTTGCACTGAATACTGAATGAAACAGCTTTATCTAATAGAGAGAAAAGCTTTTGAGCAGATTTGGGCTTGATTTCACTTCATTTCAACAGAAACACTATTTCAGCATTACTGGACTCAGAAAGCTGTAAACTGACAATCTTGATCATTGAAGTCCTAACATAAGTTTTTGTGCATATAACTTCTAACACATTAAAAACTGTCTTACAGCATTGCAGAAAACATTGTACTTCATAAGACATAAGCTTGTTTCAGTTTGGCAAGATTTGCACTGAATACTGAATGAAACAGCTTTATCTAATAGAGAGAAAAGCTTTTGAGCAGATTTGGGCTTGATTTCACTTCATTTCAACAGAAACACTATTTCAGCATTACTGGACTCAGAAAGCTGTAAACTGACAATCTTGATCATTGAAGTCCTAACATTAGTTTTTGTGCATATAACTTCTAACACATTAAAAACTGTCTTACAGCATTGCAGAAAACATTGTACTTCATAAGACATAAGCTTGTTTCAGTTTGGCAAGATTTGCACTGAATACTGAATGAAACAGCTTTATCTAATAGAGAGAAAAGCTTTTGAGCAGATTTGGGCTTGATTTCACTTCATTTCAACAGAAACACTATTTCAGCATTACTGGACTCAGAAAGCTGTAAACTGACAATCTTGATCATTGAAGTCCTAACATAAGTTTTTGTGCATATAACTTCTAACACATTAAAAACTGTCTTACAGCATTGCAGAAAACATTGTACTTCATAAGACATAAGCTTGTTTCAGTTTGGCAAGATTTGCACTGAATACTGAATGAAACAGCTTTATCTAATAGAGAGAAAAGCTTTTGAGCAGATTTGGGCTTGATTTCACTTCATTTGAACAGAAACACTATTTCAACATTACTGGACTCAGAAAGCTGTAAACTGACAATCTTGATCATTGCAGTCCTAACATTAGTTTTTGTGCATATAACTTCTAACACATTAAAAACTGTCTTACAGCATTGCAGAAAACATTGTACTTCATAAGGCATACGCTTGTTTCAGTTTGGCAAGATTTGCACTGAATATTGAATGAAACAGCTTTCTCTAATAGAGAGAAAAGCTTTTGAGCAGATTTGGGCTTGATTTCACTTCATTTGAACAGAAACACTATTTCAACATTACTGGACTCAGAAAGCTGTAAACTGACAATCTTGATCATTGAAGTCCTAACATTAGTTTTTGTGTATATAACTTCTAACACATTAAAAACTGTCTTACAGCATTGCAGAAAACATTGTACTTCATAAGGCATAAGCATGTTTCAGTTTGGCAAGATTTGCACTGAATACTGAATGAAACAGCTTTATCTAATAGAGAGAAAAGCTTTTGAGCAGATTTGGGCTTGATTTCACTTCATTTGAACAGAAACACTATTTCAGCATTACTGGACTCAGAAAGCTGTAAACTGACAATCTTGATCATTGAAGTCCTAACATAAGTTTTTGTGCATATAACTTCTAACACATTAAAAACTGTCTTACAGCATTGCAGAAAACATTGTACTTCATAAGGCATAAGCTTGTTTCAGTTTGGCAAGATTTGCACTGAATACTGAATGAAACAGCTTTATCTAATAGAGAGAAAAGCTTTTGAGCAGACTTGGGCTTGATTTCACTTCATTTCAACAGAAACACTATTTCAGCATTACTGGACTCAGAAAGCTGTAAACTGACAATCTTGATAATTGAAGTCCTAACATTAGTTTTTGTGCATATAACTTCTAACACATTAAAAACTGTCTTACAGCATTGCAAAAAACATTTCATTTCATAAGACATAAGCTTGTTTCAGTTTGGCAAGATTTGCACTGAATACTCAATGAAACCGCATTCTCTATTAGAGAGAAAAGCTTTTGAGCAGATTTGGGCTTGATTTCACTTCATTTGAACAGAAACACTATTTCAGCATTACTGGACTCAGAAAGCTGTAAACTGACAATCTTGATCATTGAAGTCCTAACATTAGTTTTTGTGCATATAACTTCTAACACATTAAAAACTGTCTTACAGCATTGCAGAAAACATTGTACTTCATAAGGCATAAGCTTGTTTCAGTTTGGCAAGATTTGCACTGAATACTGAATGAAACAGCTTTATCTAATAGAGAGAAAAGCTTTTGAGCAGATTTGGGCTTGATTTCACTTCATTTGAACAGAAACACTATTTCAGCATTACTGGACTCAGAAAGCTGTAAACTGACAATCTTGATCATTGAAGTCCTAACATTAGTTTTTGTGCATATAACTTCTAACACATTAAAAACTGTCTTACAGCATTGCAGAAAACATTGTACTTCATAAGGCATACGCTTGTTTCAGTTTGGCAAGATTTGCACTGAATATTGAATGAAACAGCTTTCTCTAATAGAGAGAAAAGCTTTTGAGCAGATTTGGGCTTGATTTCACTTCATTTGAACAGAAACACTATTTCAACATTACTGGACTCAGAAAGCTGTAAACTGACAATCTTGATCATTGCAGTCCTAACATTAGTTTTTGTGTATATAACTTCTAACACATTAAAAACTGTCTTACAGCATTGCAGAAAACATTTTATTTCATAAGACATAAGCATGTTTCAGTTTGGCAAGATTTGCACTGAATACTGAATGAAACAGCTTTCTCTAATAGAGAGAAAAGCTTTTGAGCAGATTTGGGCTTGATTTCACTTCATTTGAACAGAAACACTATTTCAGCATTACTGGACTCAGAAAGCTGTAAACTGACAATCTTGATCATTGAAGTCCTAACATTAGTTTTTGTGCATATAACTTCTAACACATTAAAAACTGTCTTACAGCATTGCAGAAAACATTGTACTTCATAAGGCATAAGCTTGTTTCAGTTTGGCAAGATTTGCACTGAATACTGAATGAAACAGCTTTATCTAATAGAGAGAAAAGCTTTTGAGCAGATTTGGGCTTGATTTCACTTCATTTCAACAGAAACACTATTTCAGCATTACTGGACTCAGAAAGCTGTAAACTGACAATCTTGATCATTGAAGTCCTAACATAAGTTTTTGTGCATATAACTTCTAACACATTAAAAGCTGTCTTACAGCATTGCAGAAAACATTGTACTTCATAAGACATAAGCTTGTTTCAGTTTGGCAAGATTTGCACTGAATACTGAATGAAACAGCTTTATCTAATAGAGAGAAAAGCTTTTGAGCAGATTTGGGCTTGATTTCACTTCATTTCAACAGAAACACTATTTCAGCATTACTGGACTCAGAAAGCTGTAAACTGACAATCTTGATCATTGAAGTCCTAACATTAGTTTTTGTGCATATAACTTCTAACACATTAAAAACTGTCTTACAGCATTGCAGAAAACATTGTACTTCATAAGACATAAGCTTGTTTCAGTTTGGCAAGATTTGCACTGAATACTGAATGAAACAGCTTTATCTAATAGAGAGAAAAGCTTTTGAGCAGATTTGGGCTTGATTTCACTTCATTTCAACAGAAACACTATTTCAGCATTACTGGACTCAGAAAGCTGTAAACTGACAATCTTGATCATTGAAGTCCTAACATAAGATTTTGTGCATATAACTTCTAACACATTAAAAACTGTCTTACAGCATTGTAGAAAACATTGTACTTCATAAGACATAAGCTTGTTTCAGTTTGGCAAGATTTGCACTGAATATTGAATGAAACAGCTTTCTCTAATAGAGAGAAAAGCTTTTGAGCAGATTTGGGCTTGATTTCACTTCATTTGAACAGAAACACTATTTCAGCATTACTGGACTCAGAAAGCTGTAAACTGACAATCTTGATCATTGCAGTCCTAACATTAGTTTTTGTGCATATAACTTCTAACACATTAAAAACTGTCTTATAGCATTGCAGAAAACATTGTACTTCATAAGGCATAAGCTTGTTTCAGTTTGGCAAGATTTGCACTGAATATTGAATGAAACAGCTTTCTCTAATAGAGAGAAAAGCTTTTGAGCAGATTTGGGCTTGATTTCACTTCATTTGAACAGAAACACTATTTCAACATTACTGGACTCAGAAAGCTGTAAACTGCCAATCTTGATCATTGAAGTTCTAACATTAGTTTTTGTGTATATAACTTCTAACACATTAAAAACTGTCTTACAGCATTGCAAAAAACATTTCATTTCATAAGACATAAGCTTGTTTCAATTTGGCAAGATTTGCACTGAATACTCAATGAAACCGCATTCTCTATTAGAGAGAAAAGCTTTTGAGCAGATTTGGGCTTGATTTCACTTCATTTGAACAGAAACACTATTTCAGCATTACTGGACTCAGAAAGCTGTAAACTGACAATCTTGATCATTGAAGTCCTAACATAAGTTTTTGTGCATATAACTTCTAACACATTAAAAACTGTCTTACAGTATTGCAGAAAACATTGTACTTCATAAGGCATAAGCTTGTTTCAGTTTGGCAAGATTTGCTCTGAATACTGAATGAAACAGCTTTATCTAATAGAGAGAAAAGCTTTTGAGCAGATTTGGGCTTGATTTCACTTCATTTCAACAGAAACACTATTTCAGCATTACTGGACTCAGAAAGCTGTAAACTGACAATCTTGATCATTGAAGTCCTAACATTAGTTTTTGTGCATATAACTTCTAACACATTAAAAACTGTCTTACAGCATTGCAGAAAACATTGTACTTCATAAGACATAAGCTTGTTTCAGTTTGGCAAGATTTGCACTGAATACTGAATGAAACAGCTTTCTCTAATAGAGAGAAAAGCTTTTGAGCAGATTTGGGCTTGATTTCACTTCATTTGAACAGAAACACTATTTCAGCATTACTGGACTCAGAAAGCTGTAAACTGACAATCTTGATCATTGAAGTCCTAACATAAGTTTTTGTGCATATAACTTCTAACACATTAAAAACTGTCTTACAGCATTGCAGAAAACATTGTACTTCATAAGGCATAAGCTTGTTTCAGTTTGGCAAGATTTGCACTGAATACTGAATGAAACAGCTTTATCTAATAGAGAGAAAAGCTTTTGAGCAGACTTGGGCTTGATTTCACTTCATTTCAACAGAAACACTATTTCAGCATTACTGGACTCAGAAAGCTGTAAACTGACAATCTTGATCATTGAAGTCCTAACATTAGTTTTTGTGCATATAACTTCTAACACATTAAAAACTGTCTTACAGCATTGCAGAAAACATTGTACTTCATAAGACATAAGCTTGTTTCAGTTTGGCAAGATTTGCACTGAATACTGAATGAAACAGCTTTATCTAATAGAGAGAAAAGCTTTTGAGCAGATTTGGGCTTGATTTCACTTCATTTCAACAGAAACACTATTTCAGCATTACTGGACTCAGAAAGCTGTAAACTGACAATCTTGATCATTGAAGTCCTAACATAAGTTTCTGTGCATATAACTTCTAACACATTAAAAACTGTCTTACAGCATTGCAGAAAACATTGTACTTCATAAGACATAAGCTTGTTTCAGTTTGGCAAGATTTGCACTGAATACTGAATGAAACAGCTTTATCTAATAGAGAGAAAAGCTTTTGAGCAGATTTGGGCTTGATTTCACTTCATTTGAACAGAAACACTATTTCAACATTACTGGACTCAGAAAGCTGTAAACTGAC
This sequence comes from Carassius gibelio, assembly GCF_023724105.1. Lineage (NCBI taxonomy): Eukaryota > Metazoa > Chordata > Actinopteri > Cypriniformes > Cyprinidae > Carassius > Carassius gibelio. The sequence continues at coordinate 183,859 of NC_068376.1, read as the reverse complement.
AATCTTGATCATTGCAGTCCTAACATTAGTTTTTGTGCATATAACTTCTAACACATTAAAAACTGTCTTACAGCATTGCAGAAAACATTGTACTTCATAAGGCATACGCTTGTTTCAGTTTGGCAAGATTTGCACTGAATATTGAATGAAACAGCATTCTCTAATAGAGAGAAAAGCTTTTGAGCAGATTTGGGCTTGATTTCACTTCATTTGAACAGAAACACTATTTCAACATTACTGGACTCAGAAAGCTGTAAACTGACAATCTTGATCATTGAAGTTCTAACATTAGTTTTTGTGTATATAACTTCTAACACATTAAAAACTGTCTTACAGCATTGCAAAAAACATTTCATTTCATAAGACATAAGCTTGTTTCAGTTTGGCAAGATTTGCACTGAATACTCAATGAAACCGCATTCTCTATTAGAGAGAAAAGCTTTTGAGCAGATTTGGGCTTGATTTCACTTCATTTGAACAGAAACACTATTTCAGCATTACTGGACTCAGAAAGCTGTAAACTGACAATCTTGATCATTGAAGTCCTAACATAAGTTTTTGTGCATATAACTTCTAACACATTAAAAACTGTCTTACAGTATTGCAGAAAACATTGTACTTCATAAGGCATAAGCTTGTTTCAGTTTGGCAAGATTTGCTCTGAATACTGAATGAAACAGCTTTATCTAATAGAGAGAAAAGCTTTTGAGCAGATTTGGGCTTGATTTCACTTCATTTCAACAGAAACACTATTTCAGCATTACTGGACTCAGAAAGCTGTAAACTGACAATCTTGATCATTGAAGTCCTAACATTAGTTTTTGTGCATATAACTTCTAACACATTAAAAACTGTCTTACAGCATTGCAGAAAACATTGTACTTCATAAGACATAAGCTTGTTTCAGTTTGGCAAGATTTGCACTGAATACTGAATGAAACAGCTTTCTCTAATAGAGAGAAAAGCTTTTGAGCAGATTTGGGCTTGATTTCACTTCATTTGAACAGAAACACTATTTCAGCATTACTGGACTCAGAAAGCTGTAAACTGACAATCTTGATCATTGAAGTCCTAACATTAGTTTTTGTGCATATAACTTCTAACACATTAAAAACTGTCTTACAGCATTGCAGAAAACATTGTACTTCATAAGACATAAGCTTGTTTCAGTTTGGCAAGATTTGCACTGAATACTGAATGAAACAGCTTTATCTAATAGAGAGAAAAGCTTTTGAGCAGATTTGGGCTTGATTTCACTTCATTTCAACAGAAACACTATTTCAGCATTACTGGACTCAGAAAGCTGTAAACTGACAATCTTGATCATTGAAGTCCTAACATAAGTTTTTGTGCATATAACTTCTAACACATTAAAAACTGTCTTACAGCATTGCAGAAAACATTGTACTTCATAAGACATAAGCTTGTTTCAGTTTGGCAAGATTTGCACTGAATACTGAATGAAACAGCTTTATCTAATAGAGAGAAAAGCTTTTGAGCAGATTTGGGCTTGATTTCACTTCATTTCAACAGAAACACTATTTCAACATTACTGGACTCAGAAAGCTGTAAACTGACAATCTTGATCATTGAAGTCCTAACATAAGATTTTGTGCATATAACTTCTAACACATTAAAAACTGTCTTACAGCATTGTAGAAAACATTGTACTTCATAAGACATAAGCTTGTTTCAGTTTGGCAAGATTTGCACTGAATATTGAATGAAACAGCTTTCTCTAATAGAGAGAAAAGCTTTTGAGCAGATTTGGGCTTGATTTCACTTCATTTGAACAGAAACACTATTTCAACATTACTGGACTCAGAAAGCTGTAAACTGACAATCTTGATCATTGCAGTCCTAACATTAGTTTTTGTGCATATAACTTCTAACACATTAAAAACTGTCTTACAGCATTGCAAAAAACATTTCATTTCATAAGACATAAGCTTGTTTCAGTTTGGCAAGATTTGCACTGAATACTCAATGAAACCGCATTCTCTATTAGAGAGAAAAGCTTTTGAGCAGATTTGGGCTTGATTTCACTTCATTTGAACAGAAACACTATTTCAGCATTACTGGACTCAGAAAGCTGTAAACTGACAATCTTGATCATTGAAGTCCTAACATTAGTTTTTGTGCATATAACTTCTAACACATTAAAAACTGTCTTACAGCATTGCAGAAAACATTGTACTTCATAAGGCATAAGCTTGTTTCAGTTTGGCAAGATTTGCACTGAATACTGAATGAAACAGCTTTATCTAATAGAGAGAAAAGCTTTTGAGCAGATTTGGGCTTGATTTCACTTCATTTCAACAGAAACACTATTTCAGCATTACTGGACTCAGAAAGCTGTAAACTGACAATCTTGATCATTGAAGTCCTAACATTAGTTTTTGTGCATATAACTTCTAACACATTAAAAACTGTCTTACAGCATTGCAGAAAACATTGTACTTCATAAGGCATAAGCTTGTTTCAGTTTGGCAAGATTTGCACTGAATACTGAATGAAACAGCTTTATCTAATAGAGAGAAAAGCTTTTGAGCAGACTTGGGCTTGATTTCACTTCATTTCAACAGAAACACTATTTCAGCATTACTGGACTCAGAAAGCTGTAAACTGACAATCTTGATCATTGAAGTCCTAACATAAGTTTTTGTGCATGTAACTTCTAACACATTAAAAACTGTCTTACAGCATTGCAGAAAACATTTTATTTCATAAGACATAAGCATGTTTCAGTTTGGCAAGATTTGCACTGAATACTGAATGAAACAGCTTTCTCTAATAGAGAGAAAAGCTTTTGAGCAGATTTGGGCTTGATTTCACTTCATTTGAACAGAAACACTATTTCAGCATTACTGGACTCAGAAAGCTGTAAACTGACAATCTTGATCATTGAAGTCCTAACATAAGTTTTTGTGCATATAACTTCTAACACATTAAAAACTGTCTTACAACATTGCAGAAAACATTGTACTTCATAAGGCATAAGCTTTTTTCAGTTTGGCAAGATTTGCACTGAATACTGAATGAAACAGCTTTATCTAATAGAGAGAAAAGCTTTTGAGCAGACTTGGGCTTGATTTCACTTCATTTCAACAGAAACACTATTTCAGCATTACTGGACTCAGAAAGCTGTAAACTGACAATCTTGATCATTGAAGTCCTAACATTAGTTTTTGTGCATATAACTTCTAACACATTAAAAACTGTCTTACAGCATTGCAGAAAACATTGTACTTCATAAGGCATAAGCTTGTTTCAGTTTGGCAAGATTTGCACTGAATACTGAATGAAACAGCTTTATCTAATAGAGAGAAAATCTTTTGAGCAGACTTGGGCTTGATTTCACTTCATTTCAACAGAAACACTATTTCAGCATTACTGGACTCAGAAAGCTGTAAACTGACAATCTTGATCATTGAAGTCCTAACATAAGTTTTTGTGCATGTAACTTCTAACACATTAAAAACTGTCTTACAGCATTGCAAAAAACATTTCATTTCATAAGACATAAGCTTGTTTCAGTTTGGCAAGATTTGCACTGAATACTGAATGAAACAGCTTTATCTAATAGAGAGAAAAGCTTTTGAGCAGATTTGGGCTTGATTTCACTTCATTTGAACAGAAACACTATTTCAGCATTACTGGACTCAGAAAGCTGTAAACTGACAATCTTGATCATTGAAGTCCTAACATTAGTTTTTGTGCATATAACTTCTAACACATTAAAAACTGTCTTACAGCATTGCAGAAAACATTGTACTTCATAAGGCATAAGCTTGTTTCAGTTTGGCAAGATTTGCACTGAATACTGAATGAAACAGCTTTATCTAATAGAGAGAAAAGCTTTTGAGCAGATTTGGGCTAGATTTCACTTCATTTGAACAGAAACACTATTTCAACATTACTGGACTCAGAAAGCTGTAAACTGACAATCTTGATCATTGCAGTCCTAACATTAGTTTTTGTGCATATAACTTCTAACACATTAAAAACTGTCTTACAGCATTGCAGAAAACATTGTACTTCATAAGGCATACGCTTGTTTCAGTTTGGCAAGATTTGCACTGAATATTGAATGAAACAGCTTTCTCTAATAGAGAGAAAAGCTTTTGAGCAGATTTGGGCTTGATTTCACTTCATTTGAACAGAAACACTATTTCAACATTACTGGACTCAGAAAGCTGTAAACTGACAATCTTGATCATTGCAGTCCTAACATTAGTTTTTGTGTATATAACTTCTAACACATTAAAAACTGTCTTACAGCATTGCAGAAAACATTTTATTTCATAAGACATAAGCATGTTTCAGTTTGGCAAGATTTGCACTGAATACTGAATGAAACAGCTTTCTCTAATAGAGAGAAAAGCTTTTGAGCAGATTTGGGCTTGATTTCACTTCATTTGAACAGAAACACTATTTCAGCATTACTGGACTCAGAAAGCTGTAAACTGACAATCTTGATCATTGAAGTCCTAACATTAGTTTTTGTGCATATAACTTCTAACACATTAAAAACTGTCTTACAGCATTGCAGAAAACATTGTACTTCATAAGGCATAAGCTTGTTTCAGTTTGGCAAGATTTGCACTGAATACTGAATGAAACAGCTTTATCTAATAGAGAGAAAAGCTTTTGAGCAGATTTGGGCTTGATTTCACTTCATTTCAACAGAAACACTATTTCAGCATTACTGGACTCAGAAAGCTGTAAACTGACAATCTTGATCATTGAAGTCCTAACATAAGTTTTTGTGCATATAACTTCTAACACATTAAAAGCTGTCTTACAGCATTGCAGAAAACATTGTACTCCATAAGACATAAGCTTGTTTCAGTTTGGCAAGATTTGCACTGAATACTGAATGAAACAGCTTTATCTAATAGAGAGAAAAGCTTTTGAGCAGATTTGGGCTTGATTTCACTTCATTTCAACAGAAACACTATTTCAGCATTACTGGACTCAGAAAGCTGTAAACTGACAATCTTGATCATTGAAGTCCTAACATTAGTTTTTGTGCATATAACTTCTAACACATTAAAAACTGTCTTACAGCATTGCAGAAAACATTGTACTTCATAAGACATAAGCTTGTTTCAGTTTGGCAAGATTTGCACTGAATACTGAATGAAACAGCTTTATCTAATAGAGAGAAAAGCTTTTGAGCAGATTTGGGCTTGATTTCACTTCATTTCAACAGAAACACTATTTCAGCATTACTGGACTCAGAAAGCTGTAAACTGACAATCTTGATCATTGAAGTCCTAACATAAGTTTTTGTGCATATAACTTCTAACACATTAAAAACTGTCTTACAGCATTGCAGAAAACATTGTACTTCATAAGACATAAGCTTGTTTCAGTTTGGCAAGATTTGCACTGAATACTGAATGAAACAGCTTTATCTAATAGAGAGAAAAGCTTTTGAGCAGATTTGGGCTTGATTTCACTTCATTTCAACAGAAACACTATTTCAACATTACTGGACTCAGAAAGCTGTAAACTGACAATCTTGATCATTGAAGTCCTAACATAAGATTTTGTGCATATAACTTCTAACACATTAAAAACTGTCTTACAGCATTGTAGAAAACATTGTACTTCATAAGACATAAGCTTGTTTCAGTTTGGCAAGATTTGCACTGAATATTGAATGAAACAGCTTTCTCTAATAGAGAGAAAAGCTTTTGAGCAGATTTGGGCTTGATTTCACTTCATTTGAACAGAAACACTATTTCAACATTACTGGACTCAGAAAGCTGTAAACTGACAATCTTGATCATTGCAGTCCTAACATTAGTTTTTGTGCATATAACTTCTAACACATTAAAAACTGTCTTACAGCATTGCAAAAAACATTTCATTTCATAAGACATAAGCTTGTTTCAGTTTGGCAAGATTTGCACTGAATACTCAATGAAACCGCATTCTCTATTAGAGAGAAAAGCTTTTGAGCAGATTTGGGCTTGATTTCACTTCATTTGAACAGAAACACTATTTCAGCATTACTGGACTCAGAAAGCTGTAAACTGACAATCTTGATCATTGAAGTCCTAACATAAGTTTTTGTGCATATAACTTCTAACACATTAAAAACTGTCTTACAGTATTGCAGAAAACATTGTACTTCATAAGGCATAAGCTTGTTTCAGTTTGGCAAGATTTGCTCTGAATACTGAATGAAACAGCTTTATCTAATAGAGAGAAAAGCTTTTGAGCAGATTTGGGCTTGATTTCACTTCATTTCAACAGAAACACTATTTCAGCATTACTGGACTCAGAAAGCTGTAAACTGACAATCTTGATCATTGAAGTCCTAACATTAGTTTTTGTGCATATAACTTCTAACACATTAAAAACTGTCTTACAGCATTGCAAAAAACATTTCATTTCATAAGACATAAGCTTGTTTCAGTTTGGCAAGATTTGCACTGAATACTCAATGAAACCGCATTCTCTATTAGAGAGAAAAGCTTTTGAGCAGATTTGGGCTTGATTTCACTTCATTTGAACAGAAACACTATTTCAGCATTACTGGACTCAGAAAGCTGTAAACTGACAATCTTGATCATTGAAGTCCTAACATAAGTTTTTGTGCATATAACTTCTAACACATTAAAAACTGTCTTACAGTATTGCAGAAAACATTGTACTTCATAAGGCATAAGCTTGTTTCAGTTTGGCAAGATTTGCTCTGAAAACTGAATGAAACAGCTTTATCTAATAGAGAGAAAAGCTTTTGAGCAGATTTGGGCTTGATTTCACTTCATTTCAACAGAAACACTATTTCAGCATTACTGGACTCAGAAAGCTGTAAACTGACAATCTTGATCATTGAAGTCCTAACATTAGTTTTTGTGCATATAACTTCTAACACATTAAAAACTGTCTTACAGCATTGCAGAAAACATTGTACTTCATAAGACATAAGCTTGTTTCAGTTTGGCAAGATTTGCACTGAATACTGAATGAAACAGCTTTATCTAATAGAGAGAAAAGCTTTTGAGCAGATTTGGGCTTGATTTCACTTCATTTCAACAGAAACACTATTTCAGCATTACTGGACTCAGAAAGCTGTAAACTGACAATCTTGATCATTGAAGTCCTAACATAAGTTTTTGTGCATATAACTTCTAACACATTAAAAACTGTCTTACAGCATTGCAGAAAACATTGTACTTCATAAGACATAAGCTTGTTTCAGTTTGGCAAGATTTGCACTGAATACTGAATGAAACAGCTTTATCTAATAGAGAGAAAAGCTTTTGAGCAGATTTGGGCTTGATTTCACTTCATTTCAACAGAAACACTATTTCAGCATTACTGGACTCAGAAAGCTGTAAACTGACAATCTTGATCATTGAAGTCCTAACATTAGTTTTTGTGCATATAACTTCTAACACATTAAAAACTGTCTTACAGCATTGCAGAAAACATTGTACTTCATAAGACATAAGCTTGTTTCAGTTTGGCAAGATTTGCACTGAATACTGAATGAAACAGCTTTATCTAATAGAGAGAAAAGCTTTTGAGCAGATTTGGGCTTGATTTCACTTCATTTCAACAGAAACACTATTTCAGCATTACTGGACTCAGAAAGCTGTAAACTGACAATCTTGATCATTGAAGTCCTAACATTAGTTTTTGTGCATATAACTTCTAACACATTAAAAACTGTCTTACAGCATTGCAGAAAACATTGTACTTCATAAGACATAAGCTTGTTTCAGTTTGGCAAGATTTGCACTGAATACTGAATGAAACAGCTTTATCTAATAGAGAGAAAAGCTTTTGAGCAGATTTGGGCTTGATTTCACTTCATTTCAACAGAAACACTATTTCAGCATTACTGGACTCAGAAAGCTGTAAACTGACAATCTTGATCATTGAAGTCCTAACATAAGTTTTTGTGCATATAACTTCTAACACATTAAAAACTGTCTTACAGCATTGCAGAAAACATTGTACTTCATAAGACATAAGCTTGTTTCAGTTTGGCAAGATTTGCACTGAATACTGAATGAAACAGCTTTATCTAATAGAGAGAAAAGCTTTTGAGCAGATTTGGGCTTGATTTCACTTCATTTCAACAGAAACACTATTTCAGCATTACTGGACTCAGAAAGCTGTAAACTGACAATCTTGATCATTGAAGTCCTAACATAAGTTTTTGTGCATATAACTTCTAACACATTAAAAGCTGTCTTACAGCATTGCAGAAAACATTGTACTCCATAAGACATAAGCTTGTTTCAGTTTGGCAAGATTTGCACTGAATACTGAATGAAACAGCTTTATCTAATAGAGAGAAAAGCTTTTGAGCAGATTTGGGCTTGATTTCACTTCATTTCAACAGAAACACTATTTCAGCATTACTGGACTCAGAAAGCTGTAAACTGACAATCTTGATCATTGAAGTCCTAACATTAGTTTTTGTGCATATAACTTCTAACACATTAAAAACTGTCTTACAGCATTGCAGAAAACATTGTACTTCATAAGACATAAGCTTGTTTCAGTTTGGCAAGATTTGCACTGAATACTGAATGAAACAGCTTTATCTAATTGAGAGAAAAGCTTTTGAGCAGATTTGGGCTTGATTTCACTTCATTTCAACAGAAACACTATTTCAGCATTACTGGACTCAGAAAGCTGTAAACTGACAATCTTGATCATTGAAGTCCTAACATAAGATTTTGTGCATATAACTTCTAACACATTAAAAACTGTCTTACAGCATTGTAGAAAACATTGTACTTCATAAGACATAAGCTTGTTTCAGTTTGGCAAGATTTGCACTGAATATTGAATGAAACAGCTTTCTCTAATAGAGAGAAAAGCTTTTGAGCAGATTTGGGCTTGATTTCACTTCATTTGAACAGAAACACTATTTCAACATTACTGGACTCAGAAAGCTGTAAACTGACAATCTTGATCATTGCAGTCCTAACATTAGTTTTTGTGCATATAACTTCTAACACATTAAAAACTGTCTTACAGCATTGCAAAAAACATTTCATTTCATAAGACATAAGCTTGTTTCAGTTTGGCAAGATTTGCACTGAATACTCAATGAAACCGCATTCTCTATTAGAGAGAAAAGCTTTTGAGCAGATTTGGGCTTGATTTCACTTCATTTGAACAGAAACACTATTTCAGCATTACTGGACTCAGAAAGCTGTAAACTGACAATCTTGATCATTGAAGTCCTAACATAAGTTTTTGTGCATATAACTTTTAACACATTAAAAACTGTCTTACAGTATTGCAGAAAACATTGTACTTCATAAGGCATAAGCTTGTTTCAGTTTGGCAAGATTTGCTCTGAATACTGAATGAAACAGCTTTATCTAATAGAGAGAAAAGCTTTTGAGCAGATTTGGGCTTGATTTCACTTCATTTCAACAGAAACACTATTTCAGCATTACTGGACTCAGAAAGCTGTAAACTGACAATCTTGATCATTGAAGTCCTAACATTAGTTTTTGTGCATATAACTTCTAACACATTAAAAACTGTCTTACAGCATTGCAGAAAACATTGTACTTCATAAGACATAAGCTTGTTTCAGTTTGGCAAGATTTGCACTGAATACTGAATGAAACAGCTTTATCTAATAGAGAGAAAAGCTTTTGAGCAGATTTGGGCTTGATTTCACTTCATTTCAACAGAAACACTATTTCAGCATTACTGGACTCAGAAAGCTGTAAACTGACAATCTTGATCATTGAAGTCCTAACATAAGTTTTTGTGCATATAACTTCTAACACATTAAAAACTGTCTTACAGCATTGCAGAAAACATTGTACTTCATAAGACATAAGCTTGTTTCAGTTTGGCAAGATTTGCACTGAATACTGAATGAAACAGCTTTATCTAATAGAGAGAAAAGCTTTTGAGCAGATTTGGGCTTGATTTCACTTCATTTCAACAGAAACACTATTTCAGCATTACTGGACTCAGAAAGCTGTAAACTGACAATCTTGATCATTGAAGTCCTAACATTAGTTTTTGTGCATATAACTTCTAACACATTAAAAACTGTCTTACAGCATTGCAGAAAACATTGTACTTCATAAGACATAAGCTTGTTTCAGTTTGGCAAGATTTGCACTGAATACTGAATGAAACAGCTTTATCTAATAGAGAGAAAAGCTTTTGAGCAGATTTGGGCTTGATTTCACTTCATTTCAACAGAAACACTATTTCAGCATTACTGGACTCAGAAAGCTGTAAACTGACAATCTTGATCATTGAAGTCCTAACATAAGTTTTTGTGCATATAACTTCTAACACATTAAAAACTGTCTTACAGCATTGCAGAAAACATTGTACTTCATAAGACATAAGCTTGTTTCAGTTTGGCAAGATTTGCACTGAATACTGAATGAAACAGCTTTATCTAATAGAGAGAAAAGCTTTTGAGCAGATTTGGGCTTGATTTCACTTCATTTCAACAGAAACACTATTTCAGCATTACTGGACTCAGAAAGCTGTAAACTGACAATCTTGATCATTGAAGTCCTAACATTAGTTTTTGTGCATATAACTTCTAACACATTAAAAACTGTCTTACAGCATTGCAGAAAACATTGTACTTCATAAGACATAAGCTTGTTTCAGTTTGGCAAGATTTGCACTGAATACTGAATGAAACAGCTTTATCTAATAGAGAGAAAAGCTTTTGAGCAGATTTGGGCTTGATTTCACTTCATTTCAACAGAAACACTATTTCAGCATTACTGGACTCAGAAAGCTGTAAACTGACAATCTTGATCATTGAAGTCCTAACATAAGTTTTTGTGCATATAACTTCTAACACATTAAAAACTGTCTTACAGCATTGCAGAAAACATTGTACTTCATAAGACATAAGCTTGTTTCAGTTTGGCAAGATTTGCACTGAATACTGAATGAAACAGCTTTATCTAATAGAGAGAAAAGCTTTTGAGCAGATTTGGGCTTGATTTCACTTCATTTCAACAGAAACACTATTTCAACATTACTGGACTCAGAAAGCTGTAAACTGACAATCTTGATCATTGCAGTCCTAACATTAGTTTTTGTGCATATAACTTCTAACACATTAAAAACTGTCTTACAGCATTGCAGAAAACATTGTACTTCATAAGGCATACGCTTGTTTCAGTTTGGCAAGATTTGCACTGAATATTGAATGAAACAGCTTTCTCTAATAGAGAGAAAAGCTTTTGAGCAGATTTGGGCTTGATTTCACTTCATTTGAACAGAAACACTATTTCAGCATTACTGGACTCAGAAAGCTGTAAACTGACAATCTTGATCATTGAAGTCCTAACATTAGTTTTTGTGCATATAACTTCTAACACATTAAAAACTGTCTTACAGCATTGCAGAAAACATTGTACTTCATAAGACATAAGCTTGTTTCAGTTTGGCAAGATTTGCACTGAATACTGAATGAAACAGCTTTATCTAATAGAGAGAAAAGCTTTTGAGCAGATTTGGGCTTGATTTCACTTCATTTCAACAGAAACACTATTTCAGCATTACTGGACTCAGAAAGCTGTAAACTGACAATCTTGATCATTGAAGTCCTAACATTAGTTTTTGTGCATATAACTTCTAACACATTAAAAACTGTCTTACAGCATTGCAGAAAACATTGTACTTCATAAGACATAAGCTTGTTTCAGTTTGGCAAGATTTGCACTGAATACTGAATGAAACAGCTTTATCTAATAGAGAGAAAAGCTTTTGAGCAGATTTGGGCTTGATTTCACTTCATTTCAACAGAAACACTATTTCAGCATTACTGGACTCAGAAAGCTGTAAACTGACAATCTTGATCATTGAAGTCCTAACATAAGTTTTTGTGCATATAACTTCTAACACATTAAAAACTGTCTTACAGCATTGCAGAAAACATTGTACTTCATAAGACATAAGCTTGTTTCAGTTTGGCAAGATTTGCACTGAATACTGAATGAAACAGCTTTATCTAATAGAGAGAAAAGCTTTTGAGCAGATTTGGGCTTGATTTCACTTCATTTGAACAGAAACACTATTTCAACATTACTGGACTCAGAAAGCTGTAAACTGACAATCTTGATCATTGCAGTCCTAACATTAGTTTTTGTGCATATAACTTCTAACACATTAAAAACTGTCTTACAGCATTGCAGAAAACATTGTACTTCATAAGGCATACGCTTGTTTCAGTTTGGCAAGATTTGCACTGAATATTGAATGAAACAGCTTTCTCTAATAGAGAGAAAAGCTTTTGAGCAGATTTGGGCTTGATTTCACTTCATTTGAACAGAAACACTATTTCAACATTACTGGACTCAGAAAGCTGTAAACTGACAATCTTGATCATTGAAGTCCTAACATTAGTTTTTGTGTATATAACTTCTAACACATTAAAAACTGTCTTACAGCATTGCAGAAAACATTGTACTTCATAAGGCATAAGCATGTTTCAGTTTGGCAAGATTTGCACTGAATACTGAATGAAACAGCTTTATCTAATAGAGAGAAAAGCTTTTGAGCAGATTTGGGCTTGATTTCACTTCATTTGAACAGAAACACTATTTCAGCATTACTGGACTCAGAAAGCTGTAAACTGACAATCTTGATCATTGAAGTCCTAACATAAGTTTTTGTGCATATAACTTCTAACACATTAAAAACTGTCTTACAGCATTGCAGAAAACATTGTACTTCATAAGGCATAAGCTTGTTTCAGTTTGGCAAGATTTGCACTGAATACTGAATGAAACAGCTTTATCTAATAGAGAGAAAAGCTTTTGAGCAGACTTGGGCTTGATTTCACTTCATTTCAACAGAAACACTATTTCAGCATTACTGGACTCAGAAAGCTGTAAACTGACAATCTTGATAATTGAAGTCCTAACATTAGTTTTTGTGCATATAACTTCTAACACATTAAAAACTGTCTTACAGCATTGCAAAAAACATTTCATTTCATAAGACATAAGCTTGTTTCAGTTTGGCAAGATTTGCACTGAATACTCAATGAAACCGCATTCTCTATTAGAGAGAAAAGCTTTTGAGCAGATTTGGGCTTGATTTCACTTCATTTGAACAGAAACACTATTTCAGCATTACTGGACTCAGAAAGCTGTAAACTGACAATCTTGATCATTGAAGTCCTAACATTAGTTTTTGTGCATATAACTTCTAACACATTAAAAACTGTCTTACAGCATTGCAGAAAACATTGTACTTCATAAGGCATAAGCTTGTTTCAGTTTGGCAAGATTTGCACTGAATACTGAATGAAACAGCTTTATCTAATAGAGAGAAAAGCTTTTGAGCAGATTTGGGCTTGATTTCACTTCATTTCAACAGAAACACTATTTCAGCATTACTGGACTCAGAAAGCTGTAAACTGACAATCTTGATCATTGAAGTCCTAACATTAGTTTTTGTGCATATAACTTCTAACACATTAAAAACTGTCTTACAGCATTGCAGAAAACATTGTACTTCATAAGGCATAAGCTTGTTTCAGTTTGGCAAGATTTGCACTGAATACTGAATGAAACAGCTTTATCTAATAGAGAGAAAAGCTTTTGAGCAGATTTGGGCTTGATTTCACTTCATTTGAACAGAAACACTATTTCAGCATTACTGGACTCAGAAAGCTGTAAACTGACAATCTTGATCATTGAAGTCCTAACATTAGTTTTTGTGCATATAACTTCTAACACATTAAAAACTGTCTTACAGCATTGCAGAAAACATTGTACTTCATAAGGCATACGCTTGTTTCAGTTTGGCAAGATTTGCACTGAATATTGAATGAAACAGCTTTCTCTAATAGAGAGAAAAGCTTTTGAGCAGATTTGGGCTTGATTTCACTTCATTTGAACAGAAACACTATTTCAACATTACTGGACTCAGAAAGCTGTAAACTGACAATCTTGATCATTGCAGTCCTAACATTAGTTTTTGTGTATATAACTTCTAACACATTAAAAACTGTCTTACAGCATTGCAGAAAACATTTTATTTCATAAGACATAAGCATGTTTCAGTTTGGCAAGATTTGCACTGAATACTGAATGAAACAGCTTTCTCTAATAGAGAGAAAAGCTTTTGAGCAGATTTGGGCTTGATTTCACTTCATTTGAACAGAAACACTATTTCAGCATTACTGGACTCAGAAAGCTGTAAACTGACAATCTTGATCATTGAAGTCCTAACATTAGTTTTTGTGCATATAACTTCTAACACATTAAAAACTGTCTTACAGCATTGCAGAAAACATTGTACTTCATAAGGCATAAGCTTGTTTCAGTTTGGCAAGATTTGCACTGAATACTGAATGAAACAGCTTTATCTAATAGAGAGAAAAGCTTTTGAGCAGATTTGGGCTTGATTTCACTTCATTTCAACAGAAACACTATTTCAGCATTACTGGACTCAGAAAGCTGTAAACTGACAATCTTGATCATTGAAGTCCTAACATAAGTTTTTGTGCATATAACTTCTAACACATTAAAAGCTGTCTTACAGCATTGCAGAAAACATTGTACTTCATAAGACATAAGCTTGTTTCAGTTTGGCAAGATTTGCACTGAATACTGAATGAAACAGCTTTATCTAATAGAGAGAAAAGCTTTTGAGCAGATTTGGGCTTGATTTCACTTCATTTCAACAGAAACACTATTTCAGCATTACTGGACTCAGAAAGCTGTAAACTGACAATCTTGATCATTGAAGTCCTAACATTAGTTTTTGTGCATATAACTTCTAACACATTAAAAACTGTCTTACAGCATTGCAGAAAACATTGTACTTCATAAGACATAAGCTTGTTTCAGTTTGGCAAGATTTGCACTGAATACTGAATGAAACAGCTTTATCTAATAGAGAGAAAAGCTTTTGAGCAGATTTGGGCTTGATTTCACTTCATTTCAACAGAAACACTATTTCAGCATTACTGGACTCAGAAAGCTGTAAACTGACAATCTTGATCATTGAAGTCCTAACATAAGATTTTGTGCATATAACTTCTAACACATTAAAAACTGTCTTACAGCATTGTAGAAAACATTGTACTTCATAAGACATAAGCTTGTTTCAGTTTGGCAAGATTTGCACTGAATATTGAATGAAACAGCTTTCTCTAATAGAGAGAAAAGCTTTTGAGCAGATTTGGGCTTGATTTCACTTCATTTGAACAGAAACACTATTTCAGCATTACTGGACTCAGAAAGCTGTAAACTGACAATCTTGATCATTGCAGTCCTAACATTAGTTTTTGTGCATATAACTTCTAACACATTAAAAACTGTCTTATAGCATTGCAGAAAACATTGTACTTCATAAGGCATAAGCTTGTTTCAGTTTGGCAAGATTTGCACTGAATATTGAATGAAACAGCTTTCTCTAATAGAGAGAAAAGCTTTTGAGCAGATTTGGGCTTGATTTCACTTCATTTGAACAGAAACACTATTTCAACATTACTGGACTCAGAAAGCTGTAAACTGCCAATCTTGATCATTGAAGTTCTAACATTAGTTTTTGTGTATATAACTTCTAACACATTAAAAACTGTCTTACAGCATTGCAAAAAACATTTCATTTCATAAGACATAAGCTTGTTTCAATTTGGCAAGATTTGCACTGAATACTCAATGAAACCGCATTCTCTATTAGAGAGAAAAGCTTTTGAGCAGATTTGGGCTTGATTTCACTTCATTTGAACAGAAACACTATTTCAGCATTACTGGACTCAGAAAGCTGTAAACTGACAATCTTGATCATTGAAGTCCTAACATAAGTTTTTGTGCATATAACTTCTAACACATTAAAAACTGTCTTACAGTATTGCAGAAAACATTGTACTTCATAAGGCATAAGCTTGTTTCAGTTTGGCAAGATTTGCTCTGAATACTGAATGAAACAGCTTTATCTAATAGAGAGAAAAGCTTTTGAGCAGATTTGGGCTTGATTTCACTTCATTTCAACAGAAACACTATTTCAGCATTACTGGACTCAGAAAGCTGTAAACTGACAATCTTGATCATTGAAGTCCTAACATTAGTTTTTGTGCATATAACTTCTAACACATTAAAAACTGTCTTACAGCATTGCAGAAAACATTGTACTTCATAAGACATAAGCTTGTTTCAGTTTGGCAAGATTTGCACTGAATACTGAATGAAACAGCTTTCTCTAATAGAGAGAAAAGCTTTTGAGCAGATTTGGGCTTGATTTCACTTCATTTGAACAGAAACACTATTTCAGCATTACTGGACTCAGAAAGCTGTAAACTGACAATCTTGATCATTGAAGTCCTAACATAAGTTTTTGTGCATATAACTTCTAACACATTAAAAACTGTCTTACAGCATTGCAGAAAACATTGTACTTCATAAGGCATAAGCTTGTTTCAGTTTGGCAAGATTTGCACTGAATACTGAATGAAACAGCTTTATCTAATAGAGAGAAAAGCTTTTGAGCAGACTTGGGCTTGATTTCACTTCATTTCAACAGAAACACTATTTCAGCATTACTGGACTCAGAAAGCTGTAAACTGACAATCTTGATCATTGAAGTCCTAACATTAGTTTTTGTGCATATAACTTCTAACACATTAAAAACTGTCTTACAGCATTGCAGAAAACATTGTACTTCATAAGACATAAGCTTGTTTCAGTTTGGCAAGATTTGCACTGAATACTGAATGAAACAGCTTTATCTAATAGAGAGAAAAGCTTTTGAGCAGATTTGGGCTTGATTTCACTTCATTTCAACAGAAACACTATTTCAGCATTACTGGACTCAGAAAGCTGTAAACTGACAATCTTGATCATTGAAGTCCTAACATAAGTTTCTGTGCATATAACTTCTAACACATTAAAAACTGTCTTACAGCATTGCAGAAAACATTGTACTTCATAAGACATAAGCTTGTTTCAGTTTGGCAAGATTTGCACTGAATACTGAATGAAACAGCTTTATCTAATAGAGAGAAAAGCTTTTGAGCAGATTTGGGCTTGATTTCACTTCATTTGAACAGAAACACTATTTCAACATTACTGGACTCAGAAAGCTGTAAACTGACAATCTTGATCATTGCAGTCCTAACATTAGTTTTTGTGCATATAACTTCTAACACATTAAAAACTGTCTTACAGCATTGCAGAAAACATTGTACTTCATAAGGCATACGCTTGTTTCAGTTTGGCAAGATTTGCACTGAATATTGAATGAAACAGCATTCTCTAATAGAGAGAAAAGCTTTTGAGCAGATTTGGGCTTGATTTCACTTCATTTGAACAGAAACACTATTTCAACATTACTGGACTCAGAAAGCTGTAAACTGACAATCTTGATCATTGAAGTTCTAACATTAGTTTTTGTGTATATAACTTCTAACACATTAAAAACTGTCTTACAGCATTGCAAAAAACATTTCATTTCATAAGACATAAGCTTGTTTCAGTTTGGCAAGATTTGCACTGAATACTCAATGAAACCGCATTCTCTATTAGAGAGAAAAGCTTTTGAGCAGATTTGGGCTTGATTTCACTTCATTTGAACAGAAACACTATTTCAGCATTACTGGACTCAGAAAGCTGTAAACTGACAATCTTGATCATTGAAGTCCTAACATAAGTTTTTGTGCATATAACTTCTAACACATTAAAAACTGTCTTACAGTATTGCAGAAAACATTGTACTTCATAAGGCATAAGCTTGTTTCAGTTTGGCAAGATTTGCTCTGAATACTGAATGAAACAGCTTTATCTAATAGAGAGAAAAGCTTTTGAGCAGATTTGGGCTTGATTTCACTTCATTTCAACAGAAACACTATTTCAGCATTACTGGACTCAGAAAGCTGTAAACTGACAATCTTGATCATTGAAGTCCTAACATTAGTTTTTGTGCATATAACTTCTAACACATTAAAAACTGTCTTACAGCATTGCAGAAAACATTGTACTTCATAAGACATAAGCTTGTTTCAGTTTGGCAAGATTTGCACTGTATACTGAATGAAACAGCTTTCTCTAATAGAGAGAAAAGCTTTTGAGCAGATTTGGGCTTGATTTCACTTCATTTGAACAGAAACACTATTTCAGCATTACTGGACTCAGAAAGCTGTAAACTGACAATCTTGATCATTGAAGTCCTAACATTAGTTTTTGTGCATATAACTTCTAACACATTAAAAACTGTCTTACAGCATTGCAGAAAACATTGTACTTCATAAGACATAAGCTTGTTTCAGTTTGGCAAGATTTGCACTGAATACTGAATGAAACAGCTTTATCTAATAGAGAGAAAAGCTTTTGAGCAGATTTGGGCTTGATTTCACTTCATTTCAACAGAAACACTATTTCAGCATTACTGGACTCAGAAAGCTGTAAACTGACAATCTTGATCATTGAAGTCCTAACATAAGTTTTTGTGCATATAACTTCTAACACATTAAAAACTGTCTTACAGCATTGCAGAAAACATTGTACTTCATAAGACATAAGCTTGTTTCAGTTTGGCAAGATTTGCACTGAATACTGAATGAAACAGCTTTATCTAATAGAGAGAAAAGCTTTTGAGCAGATTTGGGCTTGATTTCACTTCATTTCAACAGAAACACTATTTCAACATTACTGGACTCAGAAAGCTGTAAACTGACAATCTTGATCATTGAAGTCCTAACATAAGATTTTGTGCATATAACTTCTAACACATTAAAAACTGTCTTACAGCATTGTAGAAAACATTGTACTTCATAAGACATAAGCTTGTTTCAGTTTGGCAAGATTTGCACTGAATATTGAATGAAACAGCTTTCTCTAATAGAGAGAAAAGCTTTTGAGCAGATTTGGGCTTGATTTCACTTCATTTGAACAGAAACACTATTTCAACATTACTGGACTCAGAAAGCTGTAAACTGACAATCTTGATCATTGCAGTCCTAACATTAGTTTTTGTGCATATAACTTCTAACACATTAAAAACTGTCTTACAGCATTGCAAAAAACATTTCATTTCATAAGACATAAGCTTGTTTCAGTTTGGCAAGATTTGCACTGAATACTCAATGAAACCGCATTCTCTATTAGAGAGAAAAGCTTTTGAGCAGATTTGGGCTTGATTTCACTTCATTTGAACAGAAACACTATTTCAGCATTACTGGACTCAGAAAGCTGTAAACTGACAATCTTGATCATTGAAGTCCTAACATAAGTTTTTGTGCATATAACTTCTAACACATTAAAAACTGTCTTACAGTATTGCAGAAAACATTGTACTTCATAAGGCATAAGCTTGTTTCAGTTTGGCAAGATTTGCTCTGAATACTGAATGAAACAGCTTTATCTAATAGAGAGAAAAGCTTTTGAGCAGATTTGGGCTTGATTTCACTTCATTTCAACAGAAACACTATTTCAGCATTACTGGACTCAGAAAGCTGTAAACTGACAATCTTGATCATTGAAGTCCTAACATTAGTTTTTGTGCATATAACTTCTAACACATTAAAAACTGTCTTACAGCATTGCAGAAAACATTGTACTTCATAAGACATAAGCTTGTTTCAGTTTGGCAAGATTTGCACTGAATACTGAATGAAACAGCTTTATCTAATAGAGAGAAAAGCTTTTGAGCAGATTTGGGCTTGATTTCACTTCATTTCAACAGAAACACTATTTCAGCATTACTGGACTCAGAAAGCTGTAAACTGACAATCTTGATCATTGAAGTCCTAACATAAGTTTTTGTGCATATAACTTCTAACACATTAAAAACTGTCTTACAGCATTGCAGAAAACATTGTACTTCATAAGACATAAGCTTGTTTCAGTTTGGCAAGATTTGCACTGAATACTGAATGAAACAGCTTTATCTAATAGAGAGAAAAGCTTTTGAGCAGATTTGGGCTTGATTTCACTTCATTTCAACAGAAACACTATTTCAGCATTACTGGACTCAGAAAGCTGTAAACTGACAATCTTGATCATTGAAGTCCTAACATAAGTTTTTGTGCATATAACTTCTAACACATTAAAAACTGTCTTACAGCATTGCAGAAAACATTGTACTTCATAAGACATAAGCTTGTTTCAGTTTGGCAAGATTTGCACTGAATACTGAATGAAACAGCTTTATCTAATAGAGAGAAAAGCTTTTGAGCAGATTTGGGCTTGATTTCACTTCATTTCAACAGAAACACTATTTCAGCATTACTGGACTCAGAAAGCTGTAAACTGACAATCTTGATCATTGAAGTCCTAACATTAGTTTTTGTGCATATAACTTCTAACACATTAAAAACTGTCTTACAGCATTGCAGAAAACATTGTACTTCATAAGACATAAGCTTGTTTCAGTTTGGCAAGATTTGCACTGAATACTGAATGAAACAGCTTTATCTAATAGAGAGAAAAGCTTTTGAGCAGATTTGGGCTTGATTTCACTTCATTTCAACAGAAACACTATTTCAACATTACTGGACTCAGAAAGCTGTAAACTGACAATCTTGATCATTGCAGTCCTAACATTAGTTTTTGTGCATATAACTTCTAACACATTAAAAACTGTCTTACAGCATTGCAGAAAACATTGTACTTCATAAGGCATACGCTTGTTTCAGTTTGGCAAGATTTGCACTGAATATTGAATGAAACAGCTTTCTCTAATAGAGAGAAAAGCTTTTGAGCAGATTTGGGCTTGATTTCACTTCATTTGAACAGAAACACTATTTCAGCATTACTGGACTCAGAAAGCTGTAAACTGACAATCTTGATCATTGAAGTCCTAACATTAGTTTTTGTGCATATAACTTCTAACACATTAAAAACTGTCTTACAGCATTGCAGAAAACATTGTACTTCATAAGACATAAGCTTGTTTCAGTTTGGCAAGATTTGCACTGAATACTGAATGAAACAGCTTTATCTAATAAAGAGAAAAGCTTTTGAGCAGATTTGGGCTTGATTTCACTTCATTTCAACAGAAACACTATTTCAGCATTACTGGACTCAGAAAGCTGTAAACTGACAATCTTGATCATTGAAGTCCTAACATAAGTTTTTGTGCATATAACTTCTAACACATTAAAAACTGTCTTACAGCATTGCAGAAAACATTGTACTTCATAAGACATAAGCTTGTTTCAGTTTGGCAAGATTTGCACTGAATACTGAATGAAACAGCTTTATCTAATAGAGAGAAAAGCTTTTGAGCAGATTTGGGCTTGATTTCACTTCATTTCAACAGAAACACTATTTCAGCATTACTGGACTCAGAAAGCTGTAAACTGACAATCTTGATCATTGAAGTCCTAACATTAGTTTTTGTGCATATAACTTCTAACACATTAAAAACTGTCTTACAGCATTGCAGAAAACATTGTACTTCATAAGACATAAGCTTGTTTCAGTTTGGCAAGATTTGCACTGAATACTGAATGAAACAGCTTTATCTAATAGAGAGAAAAGCTTTTGAGCAGATTTGGGCTTGATTTCACTTCATTTCAACAGAAACACTATTTCAGCATTACTGGACTCAGAAAGCTGTAAACTGACAATCTTGATCATTGAAGTCCTAACATAAGTTTTTGTGCATATAACTTCTAACACATTAAAAACTGTCTTACAGCATTGCAGAAAACATTGTACTTCATAAGACATAAGCTTGTTTCAGTTTGGCAAGATTTGCACTGAATACTGAATGAAACAGCTTTATCTAATAGAGAGAAAAGCTTTTGAGCAGATTTGGGCTTGATTTCACTTCATTTGAACAGAAACACTATTTCAACATTACTGGACTCAGAAAGCTGTAAACTGACAATCTTGATCATTGCAGTCCTAACATTAGTTTTTGTGCATATAACTTCTAACACATTAAAAACTGTCTTACAGCATTGCAGAAAACATTGTACTTCATAAGGCATACGCTTGTTTCAGTTTGGCAAGATTTGCACTGAATATTGAATGAAACAGCTTTCTCTAATAGAGAGAAAAGCTTTTGAGCAGATTTGGGCTTGATTTCACTTCATTTGAACAGAAACACTATTTCAACATTACTGGACTCAGAAAGCTGTAAACTGACAATCTTGATCATTGAAGTCCTAACATTAGTTTTTGTGTATATAACTTCTAACACATTAAAAACTGTCTTACAGCATTGCAGAAAACATTGTACTTCATAAGGCATAAGCATGTTTCAGTTTGGCAAGATTTGCACTGAATACTGAATGAAACAGCTTTATCTAATAGAGAGAAAAGCTTTTGAGCAGATTTGGGCTTGATTTCACTTCATTTGAACAGAAACACTATTTCAGCATTACTGGACTCAGAAAGCTGTAAACTGACAATCTTGATCATTGAAGTCCTAACATAAGTTTTTGTGCATATAACTTCTAACACATTAAAAACTGTCTTACAGCATTGCAGAAAACATTGTACTTCATAAGGCATAAGCTTGTTTCAGTTTGGCAAGATTTGCACTGAATACTGAATGAAACAGCTTTATCTAATAGAGAGAAAAGCTTTTGAGCAGACTTGGGCTTGATTTCACTTCATTTCAACAGAAACACTATTTCAGCATTACTGGACTCAGAAAGCTGTAAACTGACAATCTTGATAATTGAAGTCCTAACATTAGTTTTTGTGCATATAACTTCTAACACATTAAAAACTGTCTTACAGCATTGCAAAAAACATTTCATTTCATAAGACATAAGCTTGTTTCAGTTTGGCAAGATTTGCACTGAATACTCAATGAAACCGCATTCTCTATTAGAGAGAAAAGCTTTTGAGCAGATTTGGGCTTGATTTCACTTCATTTGAACAGAAACACTATTTCAGCATTACTGGACTCAGAAAGCTGTAAACTGACAATCTTGATCATTGAAGTCCTAACATTAGTTTTTGTGCATATAACTTCTAACACATTAAAAACTGTCTTACAGCATTGCAGAAAACATTGTACTTCATAAGGCATAAGCTTGTTTCAGTTTGGCAAGATTTGCACTGAATACTGAATGAAACAGCTTTATCTAATAGAGAGAAAAGCTTTTGAGCAGATTTGGGCTTGATTTCACTTCATTTCAACAGAAACACTATTTCAGCATTACTGGACTCAGAAAGCTGTAAACTGACAATCTTGATCATTGAAGTCCTAACATTAGTTTTTGTGCATATAACTTCTAACACATTAAAAACTGTCTTACAGCATTGCAGAAAACATTGTACTTCATAAGGCATAAGCTTGTTTCAGTTTGGCAAGATTTGCACTGAATACTGAATGAAACAGCTTTATCTAATAGAGAGAAAAGCTTTTGAGCAGATTTGGGCTTGATTTCACTTCATTTGAACAGAAACACTATTTCAGCATTACTGGACTCAGAAAGCTGTAAACTGACAATCTTGATCATTGAAGTCCTAACATTAGTTTTTGTGCATATAACTTCTAACACATTAAAAACTGTCTTACAGCATTGCAGAAAACATTGTACTTCATAAGGCATACGCTTGTTTCAGTTTGGCAAGATTTGCACTGAATATTGAATGAAACAGCTTTCTCTAATAGAGAGAAAAGCTTTTGAGCAGATTTGGGCTTGATTTCACTTCATTTGAACAGAAACACTATTTCAACATTACTGGACTCAGAAAGCTGTAAACTGACAATCTTGATCATTGCAGTCCTAACATTAGTTTTTGTGTATATAACTTCTAACACATTAAAAACTGTCTTACAGCATTGCAGAAAACATTTTATTTCATAAGACATAAGCATGTTTCAGTTTGGCAAGATTTGCACTGAATACTGAATGAAACAGCTTTCTCTAATAGAGAGAAAAGCTTTTGAGCAGATTTGGGCTTGATTTCACTTCATTTGAACAGAAACACTATTTCAGCATTACTGGACTCAGAAAGCTGTAAACTGACAATCTTGATCATTGAAGTCCTAACATTAGTTTTTGTGCATATAACTTCTAACACATTAAAAACTGTCTTACAGCATTGCAGAAAACATTGTACTTCATAAGGCATAAGCTTGTTTCAGTTTGGCAAGATTTGCACTGAATACTGAATGAAACAGCTTTATCTAATAGAGAGAAAAGCTTTTGAGCAGATTTGGGCTTGATTTCACTTCATTTCAACAGAAACACTATTTCAGCATTACTGGACTCAGAAAGCTGTAAACTGACAATCTTGATCATTGAAGTCCTAACATAAGTTTTTGTGCATATAACTTCTAACACATTAAAAGCTGTCTTACAGCATTGCAGAAAACATTGTACTTCATAAGACATAAGCTTGTTTCAGTTTGGCAAGATTTGCACTGAATACTGAATGAAACAGCTTTATCTAATAGAGAGAAAAGCTTTTGAGCAGATTTGGGCTTGATTTCACTTCATTTCAACAGAAACACTATTTCAGCATTACTGGACTCAGAAAGCTGTAAACTGACAATCTTGATCATTGAAGTCCTAACATTAGTTTTTGTGCATATAACTTCTAACACATTAAAAACTGTCTTACAGCATTGCAGAAAACATTGTACTTCATAAGACATAAGCTTGTTTCAGTTTGGCAAGATTTGCACTGAATACTGAATGAAACAGCTTTATCTAATAGAGAGAAAAGCTTTTGAGCAGATTTGGGCTTGATTTCACTTCATTTCAACAGAAACACTATTTCAGCATTACTGGACTCAGAAAGCTGTAAACTGACAATCTTGATCATTGAAGTCCTAACATAAGATTTTGTGCATATAACTTCTAACACATTAAAAACTGTCTTACAGCATTGTAGAAAACATTGTACTTCATAAGACATAAGCTTGTTTCAGTTTGGCAAGATTTGCACTGAATATTGAATGAAACAGCTTTCTCTAATAGAGAGAAAAGCTTTTGAGCAGATTTGGGCTTGATTTCACTTCATTTGAACAGAAACACTATTTCAGCATTACTGGACTCAGAAAGCTGTAAACTGACAATCTTGATCATTGCAGTCCTAACATTAGTTTTTGTGCATATAACTTCTAACACATTAAAAACTGTCTTATAGCATTGCAGAAAACATTGTACTTCATAAGGCATAAGCTTGTTTCAGTTTGGCAAGATTTGCACTGAATATTGAATGAAACAGCTTTCTCTAATAGAGAGAAAAGCTTTTGAGCAGATTTGGGCTTGATTTCACTTCATTTGAACAGAAACACTATTTCAACATTACTGGACTCAGAAAGCTGTAAACTGCCAATCTTGATCATTGAAGTTCTAACATTAGTTTTTGTGTATATAACTTCTAACACATTAAAAACTGTCTTACAGCATTGCAAAAAACATTTCATTTCATAAGACATAAGCTTGTTTCAGTTTGGCAAGATTTGCACTGAATACTCAATGAAACCGCATTCTCTATTAGAGAGAAAAGCTTTTGAGCAGATTTGGGCTTGATTTCACTTCATTTGAACAGAAACACTATTTCAGCATTACTGGACTCAGAAAGCTGTAAACTGACAATCTTGATCATTGAAGTCCTAACATAAGTTTTTGTGCATATAACTTCTAACACTTTAAAAACTGTCTTACAGTATTGCAGAAAACATTGTACTTCATAAGGCATAAGCTTGTTTCAGTTTGGCAAGATTTGCTCTGAATACTGAATGAAACAGCTTTATCTAATAGAGAGAAAAGCTTTTGAGCAGATTTGGGCTTGATTTCACTTCATTTCAACAGAAACACTATTTCAGCATTACTGGACTCAGAAAGCTGTAAACTGACAATCTTGATCATTGAAGTCCTAACATTAGTTTTTGTGCATATAACTTCTAACACATTAAAAACTGTCTTACAGCATTGCAGAAAACATTGTACTTCATAAGACATAAGCTTGTTTCAGTTTGGCAAGATTTGCACTGAATACTGAATGAAACAGCTTTCTCTAATAGAGAGAAAAGCTTTTGAGCAGATTTGGGCTTGATTTCACTTCATTTGAACAGAAACACTATTTCAGCATTACTGGACTCAGAAAGCTGTAAACTGACAATCTTGATCATTGAAGTCCTAACATAAGTTTTTGTGCATATAACTTCTAACACATTAAAAACTGTCTTACAGCATTGCAGAAAACATTGTACTTCATAAGGCATAAGCTTGTTTCAGTTTGGCAAGATTTGCACTGAATACTGAATGAAACAGCTTTATCTAATAGAGAGAAAAGCTTTTGAGCAGACTTGGGCTTGATTTCACTTCATTTCAACAGAAACACTATTTCAGCATTACTGGACTCAGAAAGCTGTAAACTGACAATCTTGATCATTGAAGTCCTAACATTAGTTTTTGTGCATATAACTTCTAACACATTAAAAACTGTCTTACAGCATTGCAGAAAACATTGTACTTCATAAG
The DNA here is from genome assembly GCF_023724105.1 of Carassius gibelio. Lineage (NCBI taxonomy): Eukaryota > Metazoa > Chordata > Actinopteri > Cypriniformes > Cyprinidae > Carassius > Carassius gibelio. Next base: position 157,458 of record NC_068376.1, on the reverse strand, counting down.
ACATAAGCTTGTTTCAGTTTGGCAAGATTTGCACTGAATACTGAATGAAACAGCTTTATCTAATAGAGAGAAAAGCTTTTGAGCAGATTTGGGCTTGATTTCACTTCATTTCAACAGAAACACTATTTCAGCATTACTGGACTCAGAAAGCTGTAAACTGACAATCTTGATCATTGAAGTCCTAACATAAGTTTCTGTGCATATAACTTCTAACACATTAAAAACTGTCTTACAGCATTGCAGAAAACATTGTACTTCATAAGACATAAGCTTGTTTCAGTTTGGCAAGATTTGCACTGAATACTGAATGAAACAGCTTTATCTAATAGAGAGAAAAGCTTTTGAGCAGATTTGGGCTTGATTTCACTTCATTTGAACAGAAACACTATTTCAACATTACTGGACTCAGAAAGCTGTAAACTGACAATCTTGATCATTGCAGTCCTAACATTAGTTTTTGTGCATATAACTTCTAACACATTAAAAACTGTCTTACAGCATTGCAGAAAACATTGTACTTCATAAGGCATACGCTTGTTTCAGTTTGGCAAGATTTGCACTGAATATTGAATGAAACAGCATTCTCTAATAGAGAGAAAAGCTTTTGAGCAGATTTGGGCTTGATTTCACTTCATTTGAACAGAAACACTATTTCAACATTACTGGACTCAGAAAGCTGTAAACTGACAATCTTGATCATTGAAGTTCTAACATTAGTTTTTGTGTATATAACTTCTAACACATTAAAAACTGTCTTACAGCATTGCAAAAAACATTTCATTTCATAAGACATAAGCTTGTTTCAGTTTGGCAAGATTTGCACTGAATACTCAATGAAACCGCATTCTCTATTAGAGAGAAAAGCTTTTGAGCAGATTTGGGCTTGATTTCACTTCATTTGAACAGAAACACTATTTCAGCATTACTGGACTCAGAAAGCTGTAAACTGACAATCTTGATCATTGAAGTCCTAACATAAGTTTTTGTGCATATAACTTCTAACACATTAAAAACTGTCTTACAGTATTGCAGAAAACATTGTACTTCATAAGGCATAAGCTTGTTTCAGTTTGGCAAGATTTGCTCTGAATACTGAATGAAACAGCTTTATCTAATAGAGAGAAAAGCTTTTGAGCAGATTTGGGCTTGATTTCACTTCATTTCAACAGAAACACTATTTCAGCATTACTGGACTCAGAAAGCTGTAAACTGACAATCTTGATCATTGAAGTCCTAACATTAGTTTTTGTGCATATAACTTCTAACACATTAAAAACTGTCTTACAGCATTGCAGAAAACATTGTACTTCATAAGACATAAGCTTGTTTCAGTTTGGCAAGATTTGCACTGAATACTGAATGAAACAGCTTTCTCTAATAGAGAGAAAAGCTTTTGAGCAGATTTGGGCTTGATTTCACTTCATTTGAACAGAAACACTATTTCAGCATTACTGGACTCAGAAAGCTGTAAACTGACAATCTTGATCATTGAAGTCCTAACATAAGTTTTTGTGCATATAACTTCTAACACATTAAAAACTGTCTTACAGCATTGCAGAAAACATTGTACTTCATAAGGCATAAGCTTGTTTCAGTTTGGCAAGATTTGCACTGAATACTGAATGAAACAGCTTTATCTAATAGAGAGAAAAGCTTTTGAGCAGACTTGGGCTTGATTTCACTTCATTTCAACAGAAACACTATTTCAGCATTACTGGACTCAGAAAGCTGTAAACTGACAATCTTGATCATTGAAGTCCTAACATTAGTTTTTGTGCATATAACTTCTAACACATTAAAAACTGTCTTACAGCATTGCAGAAAACATTGTACTTCATAAGACATAAGCTTGTTTCAGTTTGGCAAGATTTGCACTGAATACTGAATGAAACAGCTTTATCTAATAGAGAGAAAAGCTTTTGAGCAGATTTGGGCTTGATTTCACTTCATTTCAACAGAAACACTATTTCAGCATTACTGGACTCAGAAAGCTGTAAACTGACAATCTTGATCATTGAAGTCCTAACATAAGTTTCTGTGCATATAACTTCTAACACATTAAAAACTGTCTTACAGCATTGCAGAAAACATTGTACTTCATAAGACATAAGCTTGTTTCAGTTTGGCAAGATTTGCACTGAATACTGAATGAAACAGCTTTATCTAATAGAGAGAAAAGCTTTTGAGCAGATTTGGGCTTGATTTCACTTCATTTGAACAGAAACACTATTTCAACATTACTGGACTCAGAAAGCTGTAAACTGACAATCTTGATCATTGCAGTCCTAACATTAGTTTTTGTGCATATAACTTCTAACACATTAAAAACTGTCTTACAGCATTGCAGAAAACATTGTACTTCATAAGGCATACGCTTGTTTCAGTTTGGCAAGATTTGCACTGAATATTGAATGAAACAGCATTCTCTAATAGAGAGAAAAGCTTTTGAGCAGATTTGGGCTTGATTTCACTTCATTTGAACAGAAACACTATTTCAACATTACTGGACTCAGAAAGCTGTAAACTGACAATCTTGATCATTGCAGTCCTAACATTAGTTTTTGTGTATATAACTTCTAACACATTAAAAACTGTCTTACAGCATTGCAGAAAACATTGTACTTCATAAGACATAAGCTTGTTTCAGTTTGGCAAGATTTGCACTGAATACTGAATGAAACAGCTTTATCTAATAGAGAGAAAAGCTTTTGAGCAGATTTGGGCTTGATTTCACTTCATTTCAACAGAAACACTATTTCAGCATTACTGGACTCAGAAAGCTGTAAACTGACAATCTTGATCATTGAAGTCCTAACATAAGTTTTTGTGCATATAACTTCTAACACATTAAAAACTGTCTTACAGCATTGCAGAAAACATTGTACTTCATAAGGCATAAGCTTGTTTCAGTTTGGCAAGATTTGCACTGAATATTGAATGAAACAGCTTTCTCTAATAGAGAGAAAAGCTTTTGAGCAGATTTGGGCTTGATTTCACTTCATTTGAACAGAAACACTATTTCAACATTACTGGACTCAGAAAGCTGTAAACTGACAATCTTGATCATTGCAGTCCTAACATTAGTTTTTGTGCATATAACTTCTAACACATTAAAAACTGTCTTACAGCATTGCAGAAAACATTGTACTTCATAAGGCATACGCTTGTTTCAGTTTGGCAAGATTTGCACTGAATATTGAATGAAACAGCTTTCTCTAATTAGAGAGAAAAGCTTTTGAGCAGATTTGGGCTTGATTTCACTTCATTTGAACAGAAACACTATTTCAGCATTACTGGACTCAGAAAGCTGTAAACTGACAATCTTGATCATTGAAGTCCTAACATTAGTTTTTGTGCATATAACTTCTAACACATTAAAAACTGTCTTACAGCATTGCAGAAAACATTGTACTTCATAAGGCATAAGCTTGTTTCAGTTTGGCAAGATTTGCACTGAATACTGAATGAAACAGCTTTATCTAATAGAGAGAAAAGCTTTTGAGCAGATTTGGGCTTGATTTCACTTCATTTCAACAGAAACACTATTTCAGCATTACTGGACTCAGAAAGCTGTAAACTGACAATCTTGATCATTGAAGTCCTAACATAAGTTTTTGTGCATATAACTTCTAACACATTAAAAACTGTCTTACAGCATTGCAGAAAACATTGTACTTCATAAGACATAAGCTTGTTTCAGTTTGGCAAGATTTGCACTGAATACTGAATGAAACAGCTTTATCTAATAGAGAGAAAAGCTTTTGAGCAGATTTGGGCTTGATTTCACTTCATTTCAACAGAAACACTATTTCAGCATTACTGGACTCAGAAAGCTGTAAACTGACAATCTTGATCATTGAAGTCCTAACATAAGTTTTTGTGCATATAACTTCTAACACATTAAAAACTGTCTTACAGCATTGCAGAAAACATTGTACTTCATAAGGCATAAGCTTGTTTCAGTTTGGCAAGATTTGCACTGAATATTGAATGAAACAGCTTTCTCTAATAGAGAGAAAAGCTTTTGAGCAGATTTGGGCTTGATTTCACTTCATTTGAACAGAAACACTATTTCAACATTACTGGACTCAGAAAGCTGTAAACTGACAATCTTGATCATTGCAGTCCTAACATTAGTTTTTGTGTATATAACTTCTAACACATTAAAAACTGTCTTACAGCATTGCAGAAAACATTTTATTTCATAAGACATAAGCATGTTTCAGTTTGGCAAGATTTGCACTGAATACTGAATGAAACAGCTTTCTCTAATAGAGAGAAAAGCTTTTGAGCAGATTTGGGCTTGATTTCACTTCATTTGAACAGAAACACTATTTCAGCATTACTGGACTCAGAAAGCTGTAAACTGACAATCTTGATCATTGAAGTCCTAACATTAGTTTTTGTGCATATAACTTCTAACACATTAAAAACTGTCTTACAGCATTGCAGAAAACATTGTACTTCATAAGGCATAAGCTTGTTTCAGTTTGGCAAGATTTGCACTGAATACTGAATGAAACAGCTTTCTCTATTAGAGAGAAAAGCTTTTGAGCAGATTTGGGCTTGATTTCACTTCATTTGAACAGAAACACTATTTCAGCATTACTGGACTCAGAAAGCTGTAAACTGACAATCTTGATCATTGAAGTCCTAACATTAGTTTTTGTGCATATAACTTCTAACACATTAAAAACTGTCTTACAGCATTGCAGAAAACATTGTACTTTCATAAGGCATAAGCTTGTTTCAGTTTGGCAAGATTTGCACTGAATACTGAATGAAACAGCTTTATCTAATAGAGAGAAAAGCTTTTGAGCAGATTTGGGCTTGATTTCACTTCATTTCAACAGAAACACTATTTCAGCATTACTGGACTCAGAAAGCTGTAAACTGACAATCTTGATCATTGAAGTCCTAACATTAGTTTTTGTGCATATAACTTCTAACACATTAAAAACTGTCTTACAGCATTGCAGAAAACATTGTACTTCATAAGACATAAGCTTGTTTCAGTTTGGCAAGATTTGCACTGAATACTGAATGAAACAGCTTTATCTAATAGAGAGAAAAGCTTTTGAGCAGATTTGGGCTTGATTTCACTTCATTTCAACAGAAACACTATTTCAGCATTACTGGACTCAGAAAGCTGTAAACTGACAATCTTGATCATTGAAGTCCTAACATTAGTTTTTGTGCATATAACTTCTAACACATTAAAAACTGTCTTACAGCATTGCAGAAAACATTGTACTTCATAAGACATAAGCTTGTTTCAGTTTGGCAAGATTTGCACTGAATATTGAATGAAACAGCTTTCTCTAATAGAGAGAAAAGCTTTTGAGCAGATTTGGGCTTGATTTCACTTCATTTGAACAGAAACACTATTTCAACATTACTGGACTCAGAAAGCTGTAAACTGACAATCTTGATCATTGCAGTCCTAACATTAGTTTTTGTGCATATAACTTCTAACACATTAAAAACTGTCTTACAGCATTGCAGAAAACATTGTACTTCATAAGGCATACGCTTGTTTCAGTTTGGCAAGATTTGCACTGAATATTGAATGAAACAGCTTTCTCTAATAGAGAGAAAAGCTTTTGAGCAGATTTGGGCTTGATTTCACTTCATTTGAACAGAAACACTATTTCAGCATTACTGGACTCAGAAAGCTGTAAACTGACAATCTTGATCATTGAAGTCCTAACATAAGTTTTTGTGCATATAACTTCTAACACATTAAAAACTGTCTTACAGCATTGCAGAAAACATTGTACTTCATAAGGCATAAGCTTGTTTCAGTTTGGCAAGATTTGCACTGAATATTGAATGAAACAGCTTTCTCTAATAGAGAGAAAAGCTTTTGAGCAGATTTGGGCTTGATTTCACTTCATTTGAACAGAAACACTATTTCAACATTACTGGACTCAGAAAGCTGTAAACTGACAATCTTGATCATTGCAGTCCTAACATTAGTTTTTGTGCATATAACTTCTAACACATTAAAAACTGTCTTACAGCATTGCAGAAAACATTGTACTTCATAAGGCATACGCTTGTTTCAGTTTGGCAAGATTTGCACTGAATATTGAATGAAACAGCTTTCTCTAATAGAGAGAAAAGCTTTTGAGCAGATTTGGGCTTGATTTCACTTCATTTGAACAGAAACACTATTTCAACATTACTGGACTCAGAAAGCTGTAAACTGACAATCTTGATCATTGCAGTCCTAACATTAGTTTTTGTGTATATAACTTCTAACACATTAAAAACTGTCTTACAGCATTGCAGAAAACATTTTATTTCATAAGACATAAGCATGTTTCAGTTTGGCAAGATTTGCACTGAATACTGAATGAAACAGCTTTCTCTAATAGAGAGAAAAGCTTTTGAGCAGATTTGGGCTTGATTTCACTTCATTTGAACAGAAACACTATTTCAGCATTACTGGACTCAGAAAGCTGTAAACTGACAATCTTGATCATTGAAGTCCTAACATTAGTTTTTGTGCATATAACTTCTAACACATTAAAAACTGTCTTACAGCATTGCAGAAAACATTGTACTTCATAAGGCATAAGCTTGTTTCAGTTTGGCAAGATTTGCACTGAATACTGAATGAAACAGCTTTCTCTATTAAGAGAGAAAAGCTTTTGAGCAGATTTGGGCTTGATTTCACTTCATTTAAACAGAAACACTATTTCAGCATTACTGGACTCAGAAAGCTGTAAACTGACAATCTTGATCATTGAAGTCCTAACATTAGTTTTTGTGCATATAACTTCTAACACATTAAAAACTGTCTTACAGCATTGCAGAAAACATTGTACTTCATAAGGCATAAGCTTGTTTCAGTTTGGCAAGATTTGCACTGAATACTGAATGAAACAGCTTTCTCTAATAGAGAGAAAAGCTTTTGAGCAGATTTGGGCTTGATTTCACTTCATTTGAACAGAAACACTATTTCAGCATTACTGGACTCAGAAAGCTGTAAACTGACAATCTTGATCATTGAAGTCCTAACATTAGTTTTTGTGCATATAACTTCTAACACATTAAAAACTGTCTTACAGCATTGCAGAAAACATTGTACTTCATAAGGCATAAGCTTGTTTCAGTTTGGCAAGATTTGCACTGAATACTGAATGAAACAGCTTTATCTAATAGAGAGAAAAGCTTTTGAGCAGATTTGGGCTTGATTTCACTTCATTTCAACAGAAACACTATTTCAGCATTACTGGACTCAGAAAGCTGTAAACTGACAATCTTGATCATTGAAGTCCTAACATTAGTTTTTGTGTATATAACTTCTAACACATTAAAAACTGTCTTACAGCATTGCAGAAAACATTTTATTTCATAAGACATAAGCATGTTTCAGTTTGGCAAGATTTGCACTGAATACTGAATGAAACAGCTTTATCTAATAGAGAGAAAAGCTTTTGAGCAGATTTGGGCTTGATTTCACTTCATTTCAACAGAAACACTATTTCAGCATTACTGGACTCAGAAAGCTGTAAACTGACAATCTTGATCATTGAAGTCCTAACATTAGTTTTTGTGTATATAACTTCTAACACATTAAAAACTGTCTTACAGCATTGCAGAAAACATTTTATTTCATAAGACATAAGCATGTTTCAGTTTGGCAAGATTTGCACTGAATACTGAATGAAACAGCTTTCTCTAATAGAGAGAAAAGCTTTTGAGCAGATTTGGGCTTGATTTCACTTCATTTGAACAGAAACACTATTTCAGCATTACTGGACTCAGAAAGCTGTAAACTGACAATCTTGATCATTGAAGTCCTAACATTAGTTTTTGTGCATATAACTTCTAACACATTAAAAACTGTCTTACAGCATTGCAGAAAACATTGTACTTCATAAGGCATAAGCTTGTTTCAGTTTGGCAAGATTTGCACTGAATACTGAATGAAACAGCTTTCTCTATTAGAGAGAAAAGCTTTTGAGCAGATTTGGGCTTGATTTCACTTCATTTCAACAGAAACACTATTTCAGCATTAATGGACTCAGAAATCTGTAAACTGACAATCTTGATCATTGAAGTCCTAACATTAGTTTTTGTGCATATAACTTCTAACACATTAAAAACTGTCTTACAGCATTGCAGAAAACATTGTACTTCATAAGGCATAAGCTTGTTTCAGTTTGGCAAGATTTGCACTGAATACTGAATGAAACAGCTTTATCTAATAGAGAGAAAAGCTTTTGAGCAGATTTGGGCTTGATTTCACTTCATTTGAACAGAAACACTATTTCAGCATTACTGGACTCAGAAAGCTGTAAACTGACAATCTTGATCATTGAAGTCCTAACATTAGTTTTTGTGCATATAACTTCTAACACATTAAAAACTGTCTTACAGCATTGCAGAAAACATTATACTTCATAAGGCATAAGCTTGTTTCAGTTTGGCAAGATTTGCACTGAATACTGAATGAAACAGCTTTCTCTATTAGAGAGAAAAGCTTTTGAGCAGATTTGGGCTTGATTTCACTTCATTTGAACAGAAACACTATTTCAGCATTAATGGACTCAGAAATCTGTAAACTGACAATCTTGATCATTGAAGTCCTAACATTAGTTTTTGTGCATATAACTTCTAACACATTAAAAACTGTCTTACAGCATTGCAGAAAACATTGTACTTCATAAGGCATAAGCTTGTTTCAGTTTGGCAAGATTTGCACTGAATACTGAATGAAACAGCTTTATCTAATAGAGAGAAAAGCTTTTGAGCAGATTTGGGCTTGATTTCACTTCATTTCAACAGAAACACTATTTCAGCATTACTGGACTCAGAAAGCTGTAAACTGACAATCTTGATCATTGAAGTCCTAACATAAGTTTTTGTGCATATAACTTCTAACACATTAAAACCTGTCTTACAGCATTGCAGAAAACATTGTACTTCATAAGACATAAGCTTGTTTCAGTTTGGCAAGATTTGCACTGAATACTGAATGAAACAGCTTTATCTAATAGAGAGAAAAGCTTTTGAGCAGATTTGGGCTTGATTTCACTTCATTTCAACAGAAACACTATTTCAGCATTACTGGACTCAGAAAGCTGTAAACTGACAATCTTGATCATTGAAGTCCTAACATAAGTTTTTGTGCATATAACTTCTAACACATTAAAAACTGTCTTACAGCATTGCAGAAAACATTGTACTTCATAAGACATAAGCTTGTTTCAGTTTGGCAAGATTTGCACTGAATACTGAATGAAACAGCTTTATCTAATAGAGAGAAAAGCTTTTGAGCAGATTTGGGCTTGATTTCACTTCATTTCAACAGAAACACTATTTCAGCATTACTGGACTCAGAAAGCTGTAAACTGACAATCTTGATCATTGAAGTCCTAACATAAGTTTTTGTGCATATAACTTCTAACACATTAAAAACTGTCTTACAGCATTGCAGAAAACATTGTACTTCATAAGACATAAGCTTGTTTCAGTTTGGCAAGATTTGCACTGAATACTGAATGAAACAGCTTTATCTAATAGAGAGAAAAGCTTTTGAGCAGATTTGGGCTTGATTTCACTTCATTTCAACAGAAACACTATTTCAGCATTACTGGACTCAGAAAGCTGTAAACTGACAATCTTGATCATTGAAGTCCTAACATTAGTTTTTGTGCATATAACTTCTAACACATTAAAAACTGTCTTACAGCATTGCAGAAAACATTGAACTTCATAAGACATAAGCTTGTTTCAGTTTGGCAAGATTTGCACTGAATACTGAATGAAACAGCTTTATCTAATAGAGAGAAAAGCTTTTGAGCAGATTTGGGCTTGATTTCACTTCATTTCAACAGAAACACTATTTCAGCATTACTGGACTCAGAAAGCTGTAAACTGACAATCTTGATCATTGAAGTCCTAACATAAGTTTTTGTGCATATAACTTCTAACACATTAAAAACTGTCTTACAGCATTGCAGAAAACATTGTACTTCATAAGATATAAGCTTGTTTCAGTTTGGCAAGATTTGCACTGAATACTGAATGAAACAGCTTTATCTAATAGAGAGAAAAGCTTTTGAGCAGATTTGGGCTTGATTTCACTTCATTTGAACAGAAACACTATTTCAACATTACTGGACTCAGAAAGCTGTAAACTGACAATCTTGATCATTGCAGTCCTAACATTAGTTTTTGTGTATATAACTTCTAACACATTAAAAACTGTCTTACAGCATTGCAGAAAACATTTTATTTCATAAGACATAAGCATGTTTCAGTTTGGCAAGATTTGCACTGAATACTGAATGAAACAGCTTTCTCTAATAGAGAGAAAAGCTTTTGAGCAGATTTGGGCTTGATTTCACTTCATTTCAACAGAAACACTATTTCAGCATTACTGGACTCAGAAAGCTGTAAACTGACAATCTTGATCATTGAAGTCCTAACATAAGTTTTTGTGCATATAACTTCTAACACATTAAAAACTGTCTTACAGCATTGCAGAAAACATTGTACTTCATAAGGCATAAGCTTGTTTCAGTTTGGCAAGATTTGCACTGAATACTGAATGAAACAGCTTTATCTAATAGAGAGAAAAGCTTTTGAGCAGATTTGGGCTTGATTTCACTTCATTTCAACAGAAACACTATTTCAGCATTACTGGACTCAGAAAGCTGTAAACTGACAATCTTGATCATTGAAGTCCTAACATAAGTTTTTGTGCATATAACTTCTAACACATTAAAAACTGTCTTACAGCATTGCAGAAAACATTGTACTTCATAAGACATAAGCTTGTTTCAGTTTGGCAAGATTTGCACTGAATATTGAATGAAACAGCTTTCTCTAATAGAGAGAAAAGCTTTTGAGCAGATTTGGGCTTGATTTCACTTCATTTGAACAGAAACACTATTTCAACATTACTGGACTCAGAAAGCTGTAAACTGACAATCTTGATCATTGCAGTCCTAACATTAGTTTTTGTGTATATAACTTCTAACACATTAAAAACTGTCTTACAGCATTGCAGAAAACATTTTATTTCATAAGACATAAAGCATGTTTCAGTTTGGCAAGATTTGCACTGAATACTGAATGAAACAGCTTTATCTAATAGAGAGAAAAGCTTTTGAGCAGATTTGGGCTTGATTTCACTTCATTTCAACAGAAACACTATTTCAGCATTACTGGACTCAGAAAGCTGTAAACTGACAATCTTGATCATTGAAGTCCTAACATTAGTTTTTGTGCATATAACTTCTAACACATTAAAAACTGTCTTACAGCATTGCAGAAAACATTGTACTTCATAAGACATAAGCTTGTTTCAGTTTGGCAAGATTTGCACTGAATACTGAATGAAACAGCTTTATCTAATAGAGAGAAAAGCTTTTGAGCAGATTTGGGCTTGATTTCACTTCATTTCAACAGAAACACTATTTCAGCATTACTGGACTCAGAAAGCTGTAAACTGACAATCTTGATCATTGAAGTCCTAACATTAGTTTTTGTGCATATAACTTCTAACACATTAAAAACTGTCTTACAGCATTGCAGAAAACATTGTACTTCACAAGACATAAGCTTGTTTCAGTTTGGCAAGATTTGCACTGAATACTGAATGAAACAGCTTTATCTAATAGAGAGAAAAGCTTTTGAGCAGATTTGGGCTTGATTTCACTTCATTTCAACAGAAACACTATTTCAGCATTACTGGACTCAGAAAGCTGTAAACTGACAATCTTGATCATTGAAGTCCTAACATAAGTTTTTGTGCATATAACTTCTAACACATTAAAAACTGTCTTACAGCATTGCAGAAAACATTGTACTTCATAAGGCATAAGCTTGTTTCAGTTTGGCAAGATTTGCACTGAATATTGAATGAAACAGCTTTCTCTAATAGAGAGAAAAGCTTTTAAGCAGATTTGGGCTTGATTTCACTTCATTTGAACAGAAACACTATTTCAACATTACTGGACTCAGAAAGCTGTAAACTGACAATCTTGATCATTGCAGTCCTAACATTAGTTTTTGTGCATATAACTTCTAACACATTAAAAACTGTCTTACAGCATTGCAGAAAACATTGTACTTCATAAGGCATACGCTTGTTTCAGTTTGGCAAGATTTGCACTGAATATTGAATGAAACAGCTTTCTCTAATAGAGAGAAAAGCTTTTGAGCAGATTTGGGCTTGATTTCACTTCATTTGAACAGAAACACTATTTCAGCATTACTGGACTCAGAAAGCTGTAAACTGACAATCTTGATCATTGAAGTCCTAACATTAGTTTTTGTGCATATAACTTCTAACACATTAAAAACTGTCTTACAGCATTGCAGAAAACATTGTACTTCATAAGGCATAAGCTTGTTTCAGTTTGGCAAGATTTGCACTGAATACTGAATGAAACAGCTTTATCTAATAGAGAGAAAAGCTTTTGAGCAGATTTGGGCTTGATTTCACTTCATTTCAACAGAAACACTATTTCAGCATTACTGGACTCAGAAAGCTGTAAACTGACAATCTTGATCATTGAAGTCTTAACATAAGTTTTTGTGCATATAACTTCTAACACATTAAAAACTGTCTTACAGCATTGCAGAAAACATTGTACTTCATAAGACATAAGCTTGTTTCAGTTTGGCAAGATTTGCACTGAATACTGAATGAAACAGCTTTATCTAATAGAGAGAAAAGCTTTTGAGCAGATTTGGGCTTGATTTCACTTCATTTCAACAGAAACACTATTTCAGCATTACTGGACTCAGAAAGCTGTAAACTGACAATCTTGATCATTGAAGTCCTAACATAAGTTTTTGTGCATATAACTTCTAACACATTAAAAACTGTCTTACAGCATTGCAGAAAACATTGTACTTCATAAGGCATAAGCTTGTTTCAGTTTGGCAAGATTTGCACTGAATACTGAATGAAACAGCTTTATCTAATAGAGAGAAAAGCTTTTGAGCAGATTTGGGCTTGATTTCACTTCATTTCAACAGAAACACTATTTCAGCATTACTGGACTCAGAAAGCTGTAAACTGACAATCTTGATCATTGAAGTCCTAACATAAGTTTTTGTGCATATAACTTCTAACACATTAAAAACTGTCTTACAGCATTGCAGAAAACATTGTACTTCATAAGACATAAGCTTGTTTCAGTTTGGCAAGATTTGCACTGAATATTGAATGAAACAGCTTTCTCTAATAGAGAGAAAAGCTTTTGAGCAGATTTGGGCTTGATTTCACTTCATTTGAACAGAAACACTATTTCAACATTACTGGACTCAGAAAGCTGTAAACTGACAATCTTGATCATTGCAGTCCTAACATTAGTTTTTGTGTATATAACTTCTAACACATTAAAAACTGTCTTACAGCATTGCAGAAAACATTTTATTTCATAAGACATAAAGCATGTTTCAGTTTGGCAAGATTTGCACTGAATACTGAATGAAACAGCTTTATCTAATAGAGAGAAAAGCTTTTGAGCAGATTTGGGCTTGATTTCACTTCATTTCAACAGAAACACTATTTCAGCATTACTGGACTCAGAAAGCTGTAAACTGACAATCTTGATCATTGAAGTCCTAACATTAGTTTTTGTGCATATAACTTCTAACACATTAAAAACTGTCTTACAGCATTGCAGAAAACATTGTACTTCATAAGACATAAGCTTGTTTCAGTTTGGCAAGATTTGCACTGAATACTGAATGAAACAGCTTTATCTAATAGAGAGAAAAGCTTTTGAGCAGATTTGGGCTTGATTTCACTTCATTTCAACAGAAACACTATTTCAGCATTACTGGACTCAGAAAGCTGTAAACTGACAATCTTGATCATTGAAGTCCTAACATTAGTTTTTGTGCATATAACTTCTAACACATTAAAAACTGTCTTACAGCATTGCAGAAAACATTGTACTTCACAAGACATAAGCTTGTTTCAGTTTGGCAAGATTTGCACTGAATACTGAATGAAACAGCTTTATCTAATAGAGAGAAAAGCTTTTGAGCAGATTTGGGCTTGATTTCACTTCATTTCAACAGAAACACTATTTCAGCATTACTGGACTCAGAAAGCTGTAAACTGACAATCTTGATCATTGAAGTCCTAACATAAGTTTTTGTGCATATAACTTCTAACACATTAAAAACTGTCTTACAGCATTGCAGAAAACATTGTACTTCATAAGGCATAAGCTTGTTTCAGTTTGGCAAGATTTGCACTGAATATTGAATGAAACAGCTTTCTCTAATAGAGAGAAAAGCTTTTAAGCAGATTTGGGCTTGATTTCACTTCATTTGAACAGAAACACTATTTCAACATTACTGGACTCAGAAAGCTGTAAACTGACAATCTTGATCATTGCAGTCCTAACATTAGTTTTTGTGCATATAACTTCTAACACATTAAAAACTGTCTTACAGCATTGCAGAAAACATTGTACTTCATAAGGCATACGCTTGTTTCAGTTTGGCAAGATTTGCACTGAATATTGAATGAAACAGCTTTCTCTAATAGAGAGAAAAGCTTTTGAGCAGATTTGGGCTTGATTTCACTTCATTTGAACAGAAACACTATTTCAGCATTACTGGACTCAGAAAGCTGTAAACTGACAATCTTGATCATTGAAGTCCTAACATTAGTTTTTGTGCATATAACTTCTAACACATTAAAAACTGTCTTACAGCATTGCAGAAAACATTGTACTTCATAAGGCATAAGCTTGTTTCAGTTTGGCAAGATTTGCACTGAATACTGAATGAAACAGCTTTATCTAATAGAGAGAAAAGCTTTTGAGCAGATTTGGGCTTGATTTCACTTCATTTCAACAGAAACACTATTTCAGCATTACTGGACTCAGAAAGCTGTAAACTGACAATCTTGATCATTGAAGTCTTAACATAAGTTTTTGTGCATATAACTTCTAACACATTAAAAACTGTCTTACAGCATTGCAGAAAACATTGTACTTCATAAGACATAAGCTTGTTTCAGTTTGGCAAGATTTGCACTGAATACTGAATGAAACAGCTTTATCTAATAGAGAGAAAAGCTTTTGAGCAGATTTGGGCTTGATTTCACTTCATTTCAACAGAAACACTATTTCAGCATTACTGGACTCAGAAAGCTGTAAACTGACAATCTTGATCATTGAAGTCCTAACATAAGTTTTTGTGCATATAACTTCTAACACATTAAAAACTGTCTTACAGCATTGCAGAAAACATTGTACTTCATAAGGCATAAGCTTGTTTCAGTTTGGCAAGATTTGCACTGAATATTGAATGAAACAGCTTTCTCTAATAGAGAGAAAAGCTTTTGAGCAGATTTGGGCTTGATTTCACTTCATTTGAACAGAAACACTATTTCAACATTACTGGACTCAGAAAGCTGTAAACTGACAATCTTGATCATTGCAGTCCTAACATTAGTTTTTGTGCATATAACTTCTAACACATTAAAAACTGTCTTACAGCATTGCAGAAAACATTGTACTTCATAAGGCATACGCTTGTTTCAGTTTGGCAAGATTTGCACTGAATATTGAATGAAACAGCTTTCTCTAATAGAGAGAAAAGCTTTTGAGCAGATTTGGGCTTGATTTCACTTCATTTGAACAGAAACACTATTTCAACATTACTGGACTCAGAAAGCTGTAAACTGACAATCTTGATCATTGCAGTCCTAACATTAGTTTTTGTGTATATAACTTCTAACACATTAAAAACTGTCTTACAGCATTGCAGAAAACATTTTATTTCATAAGACATAAGCATGTTTCAGTTTGGCAAGATTTGCACTGAATACTGAATGAAACAGCTTTCTCTAATAGAGAGAAAAGCTTTTGAGCAGATTTGGGCTTGATTTCACTTCATTTGAACAGAAACACTATTTCAGCATTACTGGACTCAGAAAGCTGTAAACTGACAATCTTGATCATTGAAGTCCTAACATTAGTTTTTGTGCATATAACTTCTAACACATTAAAAACTGTCTTACAGCATTGCAGAAAACATTGTACTTCATAAGGCATAAGCTTGTTTCAGTTTGGCAAGATTTGCACTGAATACTGAATGAAACAGCTTTCTCTATTAGAGAGAAAAGCTTTTGAGCAGATTTGGGCTTGATTTCACTTCATTTGAACAGAAACACTATTTCAGCATTACTGGACTCAGAAAGCTGTAAACTGACAATCTTGATCATTGAAGTCCTAACATTAGTTTTTGTGCATATAACTTCTAACACATTAAAAACTGTCTTACAGCATTGCAGAAAACATTGTACTTCATAAGGCATAAGCTTGTTTCAGTTTGGCAAGATTTGCACTGAATACTGAATGAAACAGCTTTCTCTAATAGAGAGAAAAGCTTTTGAGCAGATTTGGGCTTGATTTCACTTCATTTGAACAGAAACACTATTTCAGCATTACTGGACTCAGAAAGCTGTAAACTGACAATCTTGATCATTGAAGTCCTAACATTAGTTTTTGTGCATATAACTTCTAACACATTAAAAACTGTCTTACAGCATTGCAGAAAACATTGTACTTCATAAGGCATAAGCTTGTTTCAGTTTGGCAAGATTTGCACTGAATACTGAATGAAACAGCTTTCTCTAATAGAGAGAAAAGCTTTTGAGCAGATTTGGGCTTGATTTCACTTCATTTGAACAGAAACACTATTTCAGCATTACTGGACTCAGAAAGCTGTAAACTGACAATCTTGATCATTGAAGTCCTAACATTAGTTTTTGTGCATATAACTTCTAACACATTAAAAACTGTCTTACAGCATTGCAGAAAACATTGTACTTCATAAGGCATAAGCTTGTTTCAGTTTGGCAAGATTTGCACTGAATACTGAATGAAACAGCTTTATCTAATAGAGAGAAAAGCTTTTGAGCAGATTTGGGCTTGATTTCACTTCATTTCAACAGAAACACTATTTCAGCATTACTGGACTCAGAAAGCTGTAAACTGACAATCTTGATCATTGAAGTCCTAACATTAGTTTTTGTGTATATAACTTCTAACACATTAAAAACTGTCTTACAGCATTGCAGAAAACATTTTATTTCATAAGACATAAGCATGTTTCAGTTTGGCAAGATTTGCACTGAATACTGAATGAAACAGCTTTATCTAATAGAGAGAAAAGCTTTTGAGCAGATTTGGGCTTGATTTCACTTCATTTCAACAGAAACACTATTTCAGCATTACTGGACTCAGAAAGCTGTAAACTGACAATCTTGATCATTGAAGTCCTAACATTAGTTTTTGTGTATATAACTTCTAACACATTAAAAACTGTCTTACAGCATTGCAGAAAACATTTTATTTCATAAGACATAAGCATGTTTCAGTTTGGCAAGATTTGCACTGAATACTGAATGAAACAGCTTTCTCTAATAGAGAGAAAAGCTTTTGAGCAGATTTGGGCTTGATTTCACTTCATTTGAACAGAAACACTATTTCAGCATTACTGGACTCAGAAAGCTGTAAACTGACAATCTTGATCATTGAAGTCCTAACATTAGTTTTTGTGCATATAACTTCTAACACATTAAAAACTGTCTTACAGCATTGCAGAAAACATTGTACTTCATAAGGCATAAGCTTGTTTCAGTTTGGCAAGATTTGCACTGAATACTGAATGAAACAGCTTTCTCTATTAGAGAGAAAAGCTTTTGAGCAGATTTGGGCTTGATTTCACTTCATTTCAACAGAAACACTATTTCAGCATTAATGGACTCAGAAATCTGTAAACTGACAATCTTGATCATTGAAGTCCTAACATTAGTTTTTGTGCATATAACTTCTAACACATTAAAAACTGTCTTACAGCATTGCAGAAAACATTGTACTTCATAAGGCATAAGCTTGTTTCAGTTTGGCAAGATTTGCACTGAATACTGAATGAAACAGCTTTATCTAATAGAGAGAAAAGCTTTTGAGCAGACTTGGGCTTGATTTCACTTCATTTCAACAGAAACACTATTTCAGCATTACTGGACTCAGAAAGCTGTAAACTGACAATCTTGATCATTGAAGTCCTAACATTAGTTTTTGTGCATATAACTTCTAACACATTAAAAACTGTCTTACAGCATTGCAGAAAACATTGTACTTCATAAGACATAAGCTTGTTTCAGTTTGGCAAGATTTGCACTGAATACTGAATGAAACAGCTTTATCTAATAGAGAGAAAAGCTTTTGAGCAGATTTGGGCTTGATTTCACTTCATTTCAACAGAAACACTATTTCAGCATTACTGGACTCAGAAAGCTGTAAACTGACAATCTTGATCATTGAAGTCCTAACATAAGTTTTTGTGCATATAACTTCTAACACATTAAAAACTGTCTTACAGCATTGCAGAAAACATTGTACTTCATAAGACATAAGCTTGTTTCAGTTTGGCAAGATTTGCACTGAATATTGAATGAAACAGCTTTCTCTAATAGAGAGAAAAGCTTTTGAGCAGATTTGGGCTTGATTTCACTTCATTTGAACAGAAACACTATTTCAACATTACTGGACTCAGAAAGCTGTAAACTGACAATCTTGATCATTGCAGTCCTAACATTAGTTTTTGTGTATATAACTTCTAACACATTAAAAACTGTCTTACAGCATTGCAGAAAACATTTTATTTCATAAGACATAAAGCATGTTTCAGTTTGGCAAGATTTGCACTGAATACTGAATGAAACAGCTTTATCTAATAGAGAGAAAAGCTTTTGAGCAGATTTGGGCTTGATTTCACTTCATTTCAACAGAAACACTATTTCAGCATTACTGGACTCAGAAAGCTGTAAACTGACAATCTTGATCATTGAAGTCCTAACATTAGTTTTTGTGCATATAACTTCTAACACATTAAAAACTGTCTTACAGCATTGCAGAAAACATTGTACTTCATAAGACATAAGCTTGTTTCAGTTTGGCAAGATTTGCACTGAATACTGAATGAAACAGCTTTATCTAATAGAGAGAAAAGCTTTTGAGCAGATTTGGGCTTGATTTCACTTCATTTCAACAGAAACACTATTTCAGCATTACTGGACTCAGAAAGCTGTAAACTGACAATCTTGATCATTGAAGTCCTAACATTAGTTTTTGTGCATATAACTTCTAACACATTAAAAACTGTCTTACAGCATTGCAGAAAACATTGTACTTCACAAGACATAAGCTTGTTTCAGTTTGGCAAGATTTGCACTGAATACTGAATGAAACAGCTTTATCTAATAGAGAGAAAAGCTTTTGAGCAGATTTGGGCTTGATTTCACTTCATTTCAACAGAAACACTATTTCAGCATTACTGGACTCAGAAAGCTGTAAACTGACAATCTTGATCATTGAAGTCCTAACATAAGTTTTTGTGCATATAACTTCTAACACATTAAAAACTGTCTTACAGCATTGCAGAAAACATTGTACTTCATAAGGCATAAGCTTGTTTCAGTTTGGCAAGATTTGCACTGAATATTGAATGAAACAGCTTTCTCTAATAGAGAGAAAAGCTTTTGAGCAGATTTGGGCTTGATTTCACTTCATTTGAACAGAAACACTATTTCAACATTACTGGACTCAGAAAGCTGTAAACTGACAATCTTGATCATTGCAGTCCTAACATTAGTTTTTGTGCATATAACTTCTAACACATTAAAAACTGTCTTACAGCATTGCAGAAAACATTGTACTTCATAAGGCATACGCTTGTTTCAGTTTGGCAAGATTTGCACTGAATATTGAATGAAACAGCTTTCTCTAATAGAGAGAAAAGCTTTTGAGCAGATTTGGGCTTGATTTCACTTCATTTGAACAGAAACACTATTTCAGCATTACTGGACTCAGAAAGCTGTAAACTGACAATCTTGATCATTGAAGTCCTAACATTAGTTTTTGTGCATATAACTTCTAACACATTAAAAACTGTCTTACAGCATTGCAGAAAACATTGTACTTCATAAGGCATAAGCTTGTTTCAGTTTGGCAAGATTTGCACTGAATACTGAATGAAACAGCTTTATCTAATAGAGAGAAAAGCTTTTGAGCAGATTTGGGCTTGATTTCACTTCATTTCAACAGAAACACTATTTCAGCATTACTGGACTCAGAAAGCTGTAAACTGACAATCTTGATCATTGAAGTCTTAACATAAGTTTTTGTGCATATAACTTCTAACACATTAAAAACTGTCTTACAGCATTGCAGAAAACATTGTACTTCATAAGACATAAGCTTGTTTCAGTTTGGCAAGATTTGCACTGAATACTGAATGAAACAGCTTTATCTAATAGAGAGAAAAGCTTTTGAGCAGATTTGGGCTTGATTTCACTTCATTTCAACAGAAACACTATTTCAGCATTACTGGACTCAGAAAGCTGTAAACTGACAATCTTGATCATTGAAGTCCTAACATAAGTTTTTGTGCATATAACTTCTAACACATTAAAAACTGTCTTACAGCATTGCAGAAAACATTGTACTTCATAAGGCATAAGCTTGTTTCAGTTTGGCAAGATTTGCACTGAATATTGAATGAAACAGCTTTCTCTAATAGAGAGAAAAGCTTTTGAGCAGATTTGGGCTTGATTTCACTTCATTTGAACAGAAACACTATTTCAACATTACTGGACTCAGAAAGCTGTAAACTGACAATCTTGATCATTGCAGTCCTAACATTAGTTTTTGTGCATATAACTTCTAACACATTAAAAACTGTCTTACAGCATTGCAGAAAACATTGTACTTCATAAGGCATACGCTTGTTTCAGTTTGGCAAGATTTGCACTGAATATTGAATGAAACAGCTTTCTCTAATAGAGAGAAAAGCTTTTGAGCAGATTTGGGCTTGATTTCACTTCATTTGAACAGAAACACTATTTCAACATTACTGGACTCAGAAAGCTGTAAACTGACAATCTTGATCATTGCAGTCCTAACATTAGTTTTTGTGTATATAACTTCTAACACATTAAAAACTGTCTTACAGCATTGCAGAAAACATTTTATTTCATAAGACATAAGCATGTTTCAGTTTGGCAAGATTTGCACTGAATACTGAATGAAACAGCTTTCTCTAATAGAGAGAAAAGCTTTTGAGCAGATTTGGGCTTGATTTCACTTCATTTGAACAGAAACACTATTTCAGCATTACTGGACTCAGAAAGCTGTAAACTGACAATCTTGATCATTGAAGTCCTAACATTAGTTTTTGTGCATATAACTTCTAACACATTAAAAACTGTCTTACAGCATTGCAGAAAACATTGTACTTCATAAGGCATAAGCTTGTTTCAGTTTGGCAAGATTTGCACTGAATACTGAATGAAACAGCTTTCTCTATTAGAGAGAAAAGCTTTTGAGCAGATTTGGGCTTGATTTCACTTCATTTGAACAGAAACACTATTTCAGCATTACTGGACTCAGAAAGCTGTAAACTGACAATCTTGATCATTGAAGTCCTAACATTAGTTTTTGTGCATATAACTTCTAACACATTAAAAACTGTCTTACAGCATTGCAGAAAACATTGTACTTCATAAGGCATAAGCTTGTTTCAGTTTGGCAAGATTTGCACTGAATACTGAATGAAACAGCTTTCTCTAATAGAGAGAAAAGCTTTTGAGCAGATTTGGGCTTGATTTCACTTCATTTGAACAGAAACACTATTTCAACATTACTGGACTCAGAAAGCTGTAAACTGACAATCTTGATCATTGAAGTCCTAACATTAGTTTTTGTGCATATAACTTCTAACACATTAAAAACTGTCTTACAGCATTGCAGAAAACATTGTACTTCATAAGGCATAAGCTTGTTTCAGTTTGGCAAGATTTGCACTGAATACTGAATGAAACAGCTTTCTCTAATAGAGAGAAAAGCTTTTGAGCAGATTTGGGCTTGATTTCACTTCATTTGAACAGAAACACTATTTCAGCATTACTGGACTCAGAAAGCTGTAAACTGACAATCTTGATCATTGAAGTCCTAACATTAGTTTTTGTGCATATAACTTCTAACACATTAAAAACTGTCTTACAGCATTGCAGAAAACATTGTACTTCATAAGGCATAAGCTTGTTTCAGTTTGGCAAGATTTGCACTGAATACTGAATGAAACAGCTTTATCTAATAGAGAGAAAAGCTTTTGAGCAGATTTGGGCTTGATTTCACTTCATTTCAACAGAAACACTATTTCAGCATTACTGGACTCAGAAAGCTGTAAACTGACAATCTTGATCATTGAAGTCCTAACATTAGTTTTTGTGTATATAACTTCTAACACATTAAAAACTGTCTTACAGCATTGCAGAAAACATTTTATTTCATAAGACATAAGCATGTTTCAGTTTGGCAAGATTTGCACTGAATACTGAATGAAACAGCTTTCTCTAATAGAGAGAAAAGCTTTTGAGCAGATTTGGGCTTGATTTCACTTCATTTGAACAGAAACACTATTTCAGCATTACTGGACTCAGAAAGCTGTAAACTGACAATCTTGATCATTGAAGTCCTAACATTAGTTTTTGTGCATATAACTTCTAACACATTAAAAACTGTCTTACAGCATTGCAGAAAACATTGTACTTCATAAGGCATAAGCTTGTTTCAGTTTGGCAAGATTTGCACTGAATACTGAATGAAACAGCTTTCTCTATTAGAGAGAAAAGCTTTTGAGCAGATTTGGGCTTGATTTCACTTCATTTCAACAGAAACACTATTTCAGCATTAATGGACTCAGAAATCTGTAAACTGACAATCTTGATCATTGAAGTCCTAACAT
Organism: Carassius gibelio; assembly: GCF_023724105.1. Taxonomy (NCBI): domain Eukaryota; kingdom Metazoa; phylum Chordata; class Actinopteri; order Cypriniformes; family Cyprinidae; genus Carassius; species Carassius gibelio. Next base: position 134,646 of record NC_068376.1, on the reverse strand, counting down.
TAGTTTTTGTGCATATAACTTCTAACACATTAAAAACTGTCTTACAGCATTGCAGAAAACATTGTACTTCATAAGGCATAAGCTTGTTTCAGTTTGGCAAGATTTGCACTGAATACTGAATGAAACAGCTTTATCTAATAGAGAGAAAAGCTTTTGAGCAGATTTGGGCTTGATTTCACTTCATTTGAACAGAAACACTATTTCAGCATTACTGGACTCAGAAAGCTGTAAACTGACAATCTTGATCATTGAAGTCCTAACATTAGTTTTTGTGCATATAACTTCTAACACATTAAAAACTGTCTTACAGCATTGCAGAAAACATTGTACTTCATAAGGCATAAGCTTGTTTCAGTTTGGCAAGATTTGCACTGAATACTGAATGAAACAGCTTTCTCTATTAGAGAGAAAAGCTTTTGAGCAGATTTGGGCTTGATTTCACTTCATTTGAACAGAAACACTATTTCAGCATTAATGGACTCAGAAATCTGTAAACTGACAATCTTGATCATTGAAGTCCTAACATTAGTTTTTGTGCATATAACTTCTAACACATTAAAAACTGTCTTACAGCATTGCAGAAAACATTGTACTTCATAAGGCATAAGCTTGTTTCAGTTTGGCAAGATTTGCACTGAATACTGAATGAAACAGCTTTATCTAATAGAGAGAAAAGCTTTTGAGCAGATTTGGGCTTGATTTCACTTCATTTCAACAGAAACACTATTTCAGCATTACTGGACTCAGAAAGCTGTAAACTGACAATCTTGATCATTGAAGTCCTAACATAAGTTTTTGTGCATATAACTTCTAACACATTAAAACCTGTCTTACAGCATTGCAGAAAACATTGTACTTCATAAGACATAAGCTTGTTTCAGTTTGGCAAGATTTGCACTGAATACTGAATGAAACAGCTTTATCTAATAGAGAGAAAAGCTTTTGAGCAGATTTGGGCTTGATTTAACTTCATTTCAACAGAAACACTATTTCAGCATTACTGGACTCAGAAAGCTGTAAACTGACAATCTTGATCATTGAAGTCCTAACATTAGTTTTTGTGCATATAACTTCTAACACATTAAAAACTGTCTTACAGCATTGCAGAAAACATTGTACTTCATAAGACATAAGCTTGTTTCAGTTTGGCAAGATTTGCACTGAATACTGAATGAAACAGCTTTATCTAATAGAGAGAAAAGCTTTTGAGCAGATTTGGGCTTGATTTCACTTCATTTGAACAGAAACACTATTTCAACATTACTGGACTCAGAAAGCTGTAAACTGACAATCTTGATCATTGCAGTCCTAACATTAGTTTTTGTGTATATAACTTCTAACACATTAAAAACTGTCTTACAGCATTGCAGAAAACATTTTATTTCATAAGACATAAGCATGTTTCAGTTTGGCAAGATTTGCACTGAATACTGAATGAAACAGCTTTCTCTAATAGAGAGAAAAGCTTTTGAGCAGATTTGGGCTTGATTTCACTTCATTTCAACAGAAACACTATTTCAGCATTACTGGACTCAGAAAGCTGTAAACTGACAATCTTGATCATTGAAGTCCTAACATAAGTTTTTGTGCATATAACTTCTAACACATTAAAAACTGTCTTACAGCATTGCAGAAAACATTGTACTTCATAAGGCATAAGCTTGTTTCAGTTTGGCAAGATTTGCACTGAATACTGAATGAAACAGCTTTATCTAATAGAGAGAAAAGCTTTTGAGCAGACTTGGGCTTGATTTCACTTCATTTCAACAGAAACACTATTTCAGCATTACTGGACTCAGAAAGCTGTAAACTGACAATCTTGATCATTGAAGTCCTAACATAAGTTTTTGTGCATATAACTTCTAACACATTAAAAACTGTCTTACAGCATTGCAGAAAACATTGTACTTCATAAGACATAAGCTTGTTTCAGTTTGGCAAGATTTGCACTGAATATTGAATGAAACAGCTTTCTCTAATAGAGAGAAAAGCTTTTGAGCAGATTTGGGCTTGATTTCACTTCATTTGAACAGAAACACTATTTCAACATTACTGGACTCAGAAAGCTGTAAACTGACAATCTTGATCATTGCAGTCCTAACATTAGTTTTTGTGTATATAACTTCTAACACATTAAAAACTGTCTTACAGCATTGCAGAAAACATTTTATTTCATAAGACATAAAGCATGTTTCAGTTTGGCAAGATTTGCACTGAATACTGAATGAAACAGCTTTATCTAATAGAGAGAAAAGCTTTTGAGCAGATTTGGGCTTGATTTCACTTCATTTCAACAGAAACACTATTTCAGCATTACTGGACTCAGAAAGCTGTAAACTGACAATCTTGATCATTGAAGTCCTAACATAAGTTTTTGTGCATATAACTTCTAACACATTAAAAACTGTCTTACAGCATTGCAGAAAACATTGTACTTCATAAGGCATAAGCTTGTTTCAGTTTGGCAAGATTTGCACTGAATATTGAATGAAACAGCTTTCTCTAATAGAGAGAAAAGCTTTTGAGCAGATTTGGGCTTGATTTCACTTCATTTGAACAGAAACACTATTTCAACATTACTGGACTCAGAAAGCTGTAAACTGACAATCTTGATCATTGAGGTTCTAACATTACTTTTTGTGTATATAACTTCTAACACATTAAAAACTGTCTTACAGCATTGCAAAAAACATTTCATTTCATAAGACATAAGCAAGTTTCAGTTTGACAAGATTTGCACTGAATACTGAATGAAACAGCTTTCTCTAATAGAGAGAAAAGCGTTTGAGCAGATTTGGGCTTGATTTCACTTCATTTGAACAGAAACACTATTTCAACATTACTGGACTCAGAAAGCTGTAAACTGACAATCTTGATCATTGCAGTCCTAACATTAGTTTTTGTGCATATAACTTCTAACACATTAAAAACTGTCTTATAGCATTGCAGAAAACATTGTACTTCATAAGACATAAGCTTGTTTCAGTTTGGCAAGATTTGCACTGAATACTGAATGAAACAGCTTTATCTAATAGAGAGAAAAGCTTTTGAGCAGATTTGGGCTTGATTTCACTTCATTTGAACAGAAACACTATTTCAGCATTACTGGACTCAGAAAGCTGTAAACTGACAATCTTGATCATTGAAGTCCTAACATAAGTTTTTGTGCATATAACTTCTAACACATTAAAAACTGTCTTACAGCATTGCAGAAAACATTGTACTTCATAAGACATAAGCTTGTTTCAGTTTGGCAAGATTTGCACTGAATACTGAATGAAACAGCTTTATCTAATAGAGAGAAAAGCTTTTGAGCAGATTTGGGCTTGATTTCACTTCATTTGAACAGAAACACTATTTCAGCATTACTGGACTCAGAAAGCTGTAAACTGACAATCTTGATCATTGAAGTCCTAACATTAGTTTTTGTGCATATAACTTCTAACACATTAAAAACTGTCTTACAGCATTGCAGAAAACATTGTACTTCATAAGGCATAAGCTTGTTTCAGTTTGGCAAGATTTGCACTGAATATTGAATGAAACAGCTTTTTCTAATAGAGAGAAAAGCTTTTGAGCAGATTTGGGCTTGATTTCACTTCATTTCAACAGAAACACTATTTCAGCATTACTGGACTCAGAAAGCTGTAAACTGACAATCTTGATCATTGAAGTCCTAACATAAGTTTTTGTGCATATAACTTCTAACACATTAAAAGCTGTCTTACAGCATTGCAGAAAACATTGTACTTCATAAGACATAAGCTTGTTTCAGTTTGGCAAGATTTGCACTGAATACTGAATGAAACAGCTTTATCTAATAGAGAGAAAAGCTTTTGAGCAGATTTGGGCTTGATTTCACTTCATTTCAACAGAAACACTATTTCAGCATTACTGGACTCAGAAAGCTGTAAACTGACAATCTTGATCATTGAAGTCCTAACATTAGTTTTTGTGCATATAACTTCTAACACATTAAAAACTGTCTTACAGCATTGCAGAAAACATTGTACTTCATAAGACATAAGCTTGTTTCAGTTTGGCAAGATTTGCACTGAATACTGAATGAAACAGCTTTATCTAATAGAGAGAAAAGCTTTTGAGCAGATTTGGGCTTGATTTCACTTCATTTCAACAGAAACACTATTTCAGCATTACTGGACTCAGAAAGCTGTAAACTGACAATCTTGATCATTGAAGTCCTAACATTACTTTTTGTGTATATAACTTCTAACACATTAAAAACTGTCTTACAGCATTGCAAAAAACATTGTACTTCATAAGACATAAGCAAGTTTCAGTTTGGCAAGATTTGCACTGAATACTGAATGAAACAGCTTTCTCTAATAGAGAGAAAAGCGTTTGAGCAGATTTGGGCTTGATTTCACTTCATTTGAACAGAAACACTATTTCAACATTACTGGACTCAGAAAGCTGTAAACTGACAATCTTGATCATTGCAGTCCTAACATTAGTTTTTGTGCATATAACTTCTAACACATTAAAAACTGTCTTACAGCATTGCAGAAAACATTGTACTTCATAAGACATAAGCTTGTTTCAGTTTGGCAAGATTTGCACTGAATACTGAATGAAACAGCTTTATCTAATAGAGAGAAAAGCTTTTGAGCAGATTTGGGCTTGATTTAACTTCATTTGAACAGAAACACTACTTCAGCATTACTGGACTCAGAAAGCTGTAAACTGACAATCTTGATCATTGAAGTCCTAACATAAGTTTTTGTGCATATAACTTCTAACACATTAAAAACTGTCTTACAGCATTGCAGAAAACATTGTACTTCATAAGACATAAGCTTGTTTCAGTTTGGCAAGATTTGCACTGAATACTGAATGAAACAGCTTTATCTAATAGAGAGAAAAGCTTTTGAGCAGATTTGGGCTTGATTTCACTTCATTTGAACAGAAACACTATTTCAGCATTACTGGACTCAGAAAGCTGTAAACTGACAATCTTGATCATTGAAGTCCTAACATTAGTTTTTGTGCATATAACTTCTAACACATTAAAAACTGTCTTACAGCATTGCAGAAAACATTGTACTTCATAAGGCATAAGCTTGTTTCAGTTTGGCAAGATTTGCACTGAATATTGAATGAAACAGCTTTTTCTAATAGAGAGAAAAGCTTTTGAGCAGATTTGGGCTTGATTTCACTTCATTTCAACAGAAACACTATTTCAGCATTACTGGACTCAGAAAGCTGTAAACTGACAATCTTGATCATTGAAGTCCTAACATAAGTTTTTGTGCATATAACTTCTAACACATTAAAAGCTGTCTTACAGCATTGCAGAAAACATTGTACTTCATAAGACATAAGCTTGTTTCAGTTTGGCAAGATTTGCACTGAATACTGAATGAAACAGCTTTATCTAATAGAGAGAAAAGCTTTTGAGCAGATTTGGGCTTGATTTCACTTCATTTCAACAGAAACACTATTTCAGCATTACTGGACTCAGAAAGCTGTAAACTGACAATCTTGATCATTGAAGTCCTAACATTAGTTTTTGTGCATATAACTTCTAACACATTAAAAACTGTCTTACAGCATTGCAGAAAACATTGTACTTCATAAGACATAAGCTTGTTTCAGTTTGGCAAGATTTGCACTGAATACTGAATGAAACAGCTTTATCTAATAGAGAGAAAAGCTTTTGAGCAGATTTGGGCTTGATTTCACTTCATTTCAACAGAAACACTATTTCAGCATTACTGGACTCAGAAAGCTGTAAACTGACAATCTTGATCATTGAAGTCCTAACATAAGTTTTTGTGCATATAACTTCTAACACATTAAAAACTGTCTTACAGCATTGCAGAAAACATTGTACTTCATAAGGCATACGCTTGTTTCAGTTTGGCAAGATTTGCACTGAATACTGAATGTAACAGCTTTATCTAATAGAGAGAAAAGCTTTTGAGCAGATTTGGGCTTGATTTCACTTCATTTGAACAGAAACACTATTTCAACATTACTGGACTCAGAAAGCTGTAAACTGACAATCTTGATCATTGCAGTCCTAACATTAGTTTTTGTGCATATAACTTCTAACACATTAAAAACTGTCTTACAGCATTGCAGAAAACATTGTACTTCATAAGGCATACGCTTGTTTCAGTTTGGCAAGATTTGCACTGAATATTGAATGAAACAGCTTTCTCTAATAGAGAGAAAAGCTTTTGAGCAGATTTGGGCTTGATTTCACTTCATTTGAACAGAAACACTATTTCAACATTACTGGACTCAGAAAGCTGTAAACTGACAATCTTGATCATTGCAGTCCTAACATTAGTTTTTGTGTATATAACTTCTAACACATTAAAAACTGTCTTACAGCATTGCAGAAAACATTTTATTTCATAAGACATAAGCATGTTTCAGTTTGGCAAGATTTGCACTGAATACTGAATGAAACAGCTTTCTCTAATAGAGAGAAAAGCTTTTGAGCAGATTTGGGCTTGATTTCACTTCATTTGAACAGAAACACTATTTCAGCATTACTGGACTCAGAAAGCTGTAAACTGACAATCTTGATCATTGAAGTCCTAACATAAGTTTTTGTGCATATAACTTCTAACACATTAAAAACTGTCTTACAGCATTGCAGAAAACATTGTACTTCATAAGGCATAAGCTTGTTTCAGTTTGGCAAGATTTGCACTGAATACTGAATGAAACAGCTTTATCTAATAGAGAGAAAAGCTTTTGAGCAGACTTGGGCTTGATTTCACTTCATTTCAACAGAAACACTATTTCAGCATTACTGGACTCAGAAAGCTGTAAACTGACAATCTTGATCATTGAAGTCCTAACATAAGTTTTTGTGCATATAACTTCTAACACATTAAACACTGTCTTACAGCATTGCAGAAAACATTGTACTTCATAAGACATAAGCTTGTTTCAGTTTGGCAAGATTTGCACTGAATACTGAATGAAACAGCTTTATCTAATAGAGAGAAAAGCTTTTGAGCAGATTTGGGCTTGATTTCACTTCATTTCAACAGAAACACTATTTCAGCATTACTGGACTCAGAAAGCTGTAAACTGACAATCTTGATCATTGAAGTCCTAACATTAGTTTTTGTGCATATAACTTCTAACACATTAAAAACTGTCTTACAGCATTGCAGAAAACATTGTACTTCATAAGACATAAGCTTGTTTCAGTTTGGCAAGATTTGCACTGAATACTGAATGAAACAGCTTTATCTAATAGAGAGAAAAGCTTTTGAGCAAATTTGGGCTTGATTTCACTTCATTTCAACAGAAACACTATTTCAGCATTACTGGACTCAGAAAGCTGTAAACTGACAATCTTGATCATTGAAGTCCTAACATAAGTTTTTGTGCATATAACTTCTAACACATTAAAAACTGTCTTACAGCATTGCAGAAAACATTGTACTTCATAAGGCATACGCTTGTTTCAGTTTGGCAAGATTTGCACTGAATACTGAATGTAACAGCTTTATCTAATAGAGAGAAAAGCTTTTGAGCAGATTTGGGCTTGATTTCACTTCATTTGAACAGAAACACTATTTCAACATTACTGGACTCAGAAAGCTGTAAACTGACAATCTTGATCATTGCAGTCCTAACATTAGTTTTTGTGCATATAACTTCTAACACATTAAAAACTGTCTTACAGCATTGCAGAAAACATTGTACTTCATAAGGCATACGCTTGTTTCAGTTTGGCAAGATTTGCACTGAATATTGAATGAAACAGCTTTCTCTAATAGAGAGAAAAGCTTTTGAGCAGATTTGGGCTTGATTTCACTTCATTTGAACAGAAACACTATTTCAACATTACTGGACTCAGAAAGCTGTAAACTGACAATCTTGATCATTGCAGTCCTAACATTAGTTTTTGTGTATATAACTTCTAACACATTAAAAACTGTCTTACAGCATTGCAGAAAACATTTTATTTCATAAGACATAAGCATGTTTCAGTTTGGCAAGATTTGCACTGAATACTGAATGAAACAGCTTTCTCTAATAGAGAGAAAAGCTTTTGAGCAGATTTGGGCTTGATTTCACTTCATTTGAACAGAAACACTATTTCAGCATTACTGGACTCAGAAAGCTGTAAACTGACAATCTTGATCATTGAAGTCCTAACATAAGTTTTTGTGCATATAACTAATAACACATTAAAAACTGTCTTACAGCATTGCAGAAAACATTGTACTTCATAAGGCATAAGCTTGTTTCAGTTTGGCAAGATTTGCACTGAATACTGAATGAAACAGCTTTATCTAATAGAGAGAAAAGCTTTTGAGCAGACTTGGGCTTGATTTCACTTCATTTCAACAGAAACACTATTTCAGCATTACTGGACTCAGAAAGCTGTAAACTGACAATCTTGATCATTGAAGTCCTAACATTAGTTTTTGTGCATATAACTTCTAACACATTAAAAACTGTCTTACAGCATTGCAGAAAACATTGTACTTCATAAGACATAAGCTTGTTTCAGTTTGGCAAGATTTGCACTGAATACTGAATGAAACAGCTTTATCTAATAGAGAGAAAAGCTTTTGAGCAGATTTGGGCTTGATTTCACTTCATTTCAACAGAAACACTATTTCAGCATTACTGGACTCAGAAAGCTGTAAACTGACAATCTTGATCATTGAAGTCCTAACATAAGTTTTTGTGCATATAACTTCTAACACATTAAAAACTGTCTTACAGCATTGCAGAAAACATTGTACTTCATAAGACATAAGCTTGTTTCAGTTTGGCAAGATTTGCACTGAATATTGAATGAAACAGCTTTCTCTAATAGAGAGAAAAGCTTTTGAGCAGATTTGGGCTTGATTTCACTTCATTTGAACAGAAACACTATTTCAACATTACTGGACTCAGAAAGCTGTAAACTGACAATCTTGATCATTGCAGTCCTAACATTAGTTTTTGTGTATATAACTTCTAACACATTAAAAACTGTCTTACAGCATTGCAGAAAACATTTTATTTCATAAGACATAAAGCATGTTTCAGTTTGGCAAGATTTGCACTGAATACTGAATGAAACAGCTTTATCTAATAGAGAGAAAAGCTTTTGAGCAGATTTGGGCTTGATTTCACTTCATTTCAACAGAAACACTATTTCAGCATTACTGGACTCAGAAAGCTGTAAACTGACAATCTTGATCATTGAAGTCCTAACATAAGTTTTTGTGCATATAACTTCTAACACATTAAAAACTGTCTTACAGCATTGCAGAAAACATTGTACTTCATAAGGCATAAGCTTGTTTCAGTTTGGCAAGATTTGCACTGAATACTGAATGAAACAGCTTTATCTAATAGAGAGAAAAGCTTTTGAGCAGACTTGGGCTTGATTTCACGTCATTTCAACAGAAACACTATTTCAGCATTACTGGACTCAGAAAGCTGTAAACTGACAATCTTGATCATTGAAGTCCTAACATTAGTTTTTGTGCATATAACTTCTAACACATTAAAAACTGTCTTACAGCATTGCAGAAAACATTGTACTTCATAAGACATAAGCTTGTTTCAGTTTGGCAAGATTTGCACTGAATACTGAATGAAACAGCTTTATCTAATAGAGAGAAAAGCTTTTGAGCAGATTTGGGCTTGATTTCACTTCATTTGAACAGAAACACTATTTCAGCATTACTGGACTCAGAAAGCTGTAAACTGACAATCTTGATCATTGAAGTCCTAACATAAGTTTTTGTGCATATAACTTCTAACACATTAAAAGCTGTCTTACAGCATTGCAGAAAACATTGTACTTCATAAGACATGAGCTTGTTTCAGTTTGGCAAGATTTGCACTGAATACTGAATGAAACAGCTTTATCTAATAGAGAGATAAGCTTTTGAGCAGATTTGGGCTTGATTTCACTTCATTTCAACAGAAACACTATTTCAGCATTACTGGACTCGGAAAGCTGTAAACTGACAATCTTGATCATTGAAGTCCTAACATAAGTTTTTGTGCATATAACTTCTAACACATTAAAAGCTGTCTTACAGCATTGCAGAAAACATTGTACTTCATAAGACATAAGCTTGTTTCAGTTTGGCAAGATTTGCACTGAATACTGAATGAAACAGCTTTATCTAATAAGAAAGAAAAGCTTTTGAGCAGATTTGGGCTTGATTTCACTTCATTTCAACAGAAACACTATTTCAGCATTACTGGACTCAGAAAGCTGTAAACTGACAATCTTGATCATTGAAGTCCTAACATAAGTTTTTGTGCATATAACTTCTAACACATTAAAAACTGTCTTACAGCATTGCAGAAAACATTGTACTTCATAAGACATAAGCTTGTTTCAGTTTGGCAAGATTTGCACTGAATACTGAATGAAACAGCTTTATCTAATAGAGAGAAAAGCTTTTGAGCAGATTTGGGCTTGATTTCACTTCATTTCAACAGAAACACTATTTCAGCATTACTGGACTCAGAAAGCTGTAAACTGACAATCTTGATCATTGAAGTCCTAACATTAGTTTTTGTGCATATAACTTCTAACACATTAAAAACTGTCTTACAGCATTGCAGAAAACATTGTACTTCATAAGACATAAGCTTGTTTCAGTTTGGCAAGATTTGCACTGAATACTGAATGAAACAGCTTTATCTAATAGAGAGAAAAGCTTTTGAGCAGATTTGGGCTTGATTTCACTTCATTTCAACAGAAACACTATTTCAGCATTACTGGACTCAGAAAGCTGTAAACTGACAATCTTGATCATTGAAGTCCTAACATAAGTTTTTGTGCATATAACTTCTAACACATTAAAAACTGTCTTACAGCATTGCAGAAAACATTGTACTTCATAAGGCATACGCTTGTTTCAGTTTGGCAAGATTTGCACTGAATATTGAATGAAACAGCTTTCTCTAATAGAGAGAAAAGCTTTTGAGCAGATTTGGGCTTGATTTCACTTCATTTGAACAGAAACACTATTTCAACATTACTGGACTCAGAAAGCTGTAAACTGACAATCTTGATCATTGCAGTCCTAACATTAGTTTTTGTGTATATAACTTCTAACACATTAAAAACTGTCTTACAGCATTGCAGAAAACATTTTATTTCATAAGACATAAGCATGTTTCAGTTTGGCAAGATTTGCACTGAATACTGAATGAAACAGCTTTATCTAATAGAGAGAAAAGCTTTTGAGCAGATTTGGGCTTGATTTCACTTCATTTGAACAGAAACACTATTTCAGCATTACTGGACTCAGAAAGCTGTAAACTGACAATCTTGATCATTGAAGTCCTAACATAAGTTTTTGTGCATATAACTTCTAACACATTAAAAACTGTCTTACAGCATTGCAGAAAACATTGTACTTCATAAGGCATAAGCTTGTTTCAGTTTGGCAAGATTTGCACTGAATACTGAATGAAACAGCTTTATCTAATAGAGAGAAAAGCTTTTGAGCAGACTTGGGCTTGATTTCACTTCATTTCAACAGAAACACTATTTCAGCATTACTGGACTCAGAAAGCTGTAAACTGACAATCTTGATCATTGAAGTCCTAACATTAGTTTTTGTGCATATAACTTCTAACACATTAAAAACTGTCTTACAGCATTGCAAAAAACATTTCATTTCATAAGACATAAGCTTGTTTCAGTTTGGCAAGATTTGCACTGAATACTCAATGAAACCGCATTCTCTATTAGAGAGAAAAGCTTTTGAGCAGATTTGGGCTTGATTTCACTTCATTTGAACAGAAACACTATTTCAGCATTACTGGACTCAGAAAGCTGTAAACTGACAATCTTGATCATTGAAGTCCTAACATAAGTTTTTGTGCATATAACTTCTAACACATTAAAAACTGTCTTACAGCATTGCAGAAAACATTGTACTTCATAAGACATAAGCTTGTTTCAGTTAGGCAAGATTTGCACTGAATACTGAATGAAACAGCTTTATCTAATAGAGAGAAAAGCTTTTGAGCAGATTTGGACTTGATTTCACTTCATTTGAACAGAAACACTATTTCAGCATTACTGGACTCAGAAAGCTGTAAACTGACAATCTTGATCATTGAAGTCCTAACATAAGTTTTTGTGCATATAACTTCTAACACATTAAAAACTGTCTTACAGCATTGCAGAAAACATTGTACTTCATAAGACATAAGCTTGTTTCAGTTTGGCAAGATTTGCACTGAATACTGAATGAAACAGCTTTATCTAATAAGAAAGAAAAGCTTTTGAGCAGATTTGGGCTTGATTTCACTTCATTTCAACAGAAACACTATTTCAGCATTACTGGACTCAGAAAGCTGTAAACTGACAATCTTGATCATTGAAGTCCTAACATAAGTTTTTGTGCATATAACTTCTAACACATTAAAAACTGTCTTACAGCATTGCAGAAAACATTGTACTTCATAAGACATAAGCTTGTTTCAGTTTGGCAAGATTTGCACTGAATACTGAATGAAACAGCTTTATCTAATAGAGAGAAAAGCTTTTGAGCAGATTTGGGTTTGATTTCACTTCATTTCAACAGAAACACTATTTCAGCATTACTGGACTCAGAAAGCTGTAAACTGACAATCTTGATCATTGAAGTCCTAACATTAGTTTTTGTGCATATAACTTCTAACACATTAAAAACTGTCTTACAGCATTGCAGAAAACATTGTACTTCATAAGACATAAGCTTGTTTCAGTTTGGCAAGATTTGCACTGAATACTGAATGAAACAGCTTTATCTAATAGAGAGAAAAGCTTTTGAGCAGATTTGGGCTTGATTTCACTTCATTTCAACAGAAACACTATTTCAGCATTACTGGACTCAGAAAGCTGTAAACTGACAATCTTGATCATTGAAGTCCTAACATAAGTTTTTGTGCATATAACTTCTAACACATTAAAAACTGTCTTACAGCATTGCAGAAAACATTGTACTTCATAAGACATAAGCTTGTTTCAGTTTGGCAAGATTTGCACTGAATACTGAATAAAACAGCTTTATCTAATAGAGAGAAAAGCTTTTGAGCAGATTTGAGCTTGATTTCACTTCATTTGAACAGAAACACTATTTCAACATTACTGGACTCAGAAAGCTGTAAACTGACAATCTTGATCATTGCAGTCCTAACATTAGTTTTTGTGCATATAACTTCTAACACATTAAAAACTGTCTTACAGCATTGCAGAAAACATTGTACTTCATAAGGCATACGCTTGTTTCAGTTTGGCAAGATTTGCACTGAATATTGAATGAAACAGCTTTCTCTAATAGAGAGAAAAGCTTTTGAGCAGATTTGGGCTTGATTTCACTTCATTTGAACAGAAACACTATTTCAACATTACTGGACTCAGAAAGCTGTAAACTGACAATCTTGATCATTGCAGTCCTAACATTAGTTTTTGTGTATATAACTTCTAACACATTAAAAACTGTCTTACAGCATTGCAGAAAACATTTTATTTCATAAGACATAAGCATGTTTCAGTTTGGCAAGATTTGCACTGAATACTGAATGAAACAGCTTTATCTAATAGAGAGAAAAGCTTTTGAGCAGATTTGGGCTTGATTTTACTTCATTTGAACAGAAACACTATTTCAGCATTACTGGACTCAGAAAGCTGTAAACTGACAATCTTGATCATTGAAGTCCTAACATAAGTTTTTGTGCATATAACTTCTAACACATTAAAAACTGTCTTACAGCATTGCAGAAAACATTGTACTTCATAAGGCATAAGCTTGTTTCAGTTTGGCAAGATTTGCACTGAATACTGAATGAAACAGCTTTATCTAATAGAGAGAAAAGCTTTTGAGCAGACTTGGGCTTGATTTCACTTCATTTCAACAGAAACACTATTTCAGCATTACTGGACTAAGAAAGCTGTAAACTGACAATCTTGATCATTGAAGTCCTAACATTAGTTTTTGTGCATATAACTTCTAACACATTAAAAACTGTCTTACAGCATTGCAAAAAACATTTCATTTCATAAGACATAAGCTTGTTTCAGTTTGGCAAGATTTGCACTGAATACTCAATGAAACCGCATTCTCTATTAGAGAGAAAAGCTTTTGAGCAGATTTGGGCTTGATTTCACTTCATTTGAACAGAAACACTATTTCAGCATTACTGGACTCAGAAAGCTGTAAACTGACAATCTTGATCATTGAAGTCCTAACATAAGTTTTTGTGCATATAACTTCTAACACATTAAAAACTGTCTTACAGCATTGCAGAAAACATTGTACTTCATAAGACATAAGCTTGTTTCAGTTAGGCAAGATTTGCACTGAATACTGAATGAAACAGCTTTATCTAATAGAGAGAAAAGCTTTTGAGCAGATTTGGACTTGATTTCACTTCATTTGAACAGAAACACTATTTCAGCATTACTGGACTCAGAAAGCTGTAAACTGACAATCTTGATCATTGAAGTCCTAACATAAGTTTTTGTGCATATAACTTCTAACACATTAAAAACTGTCTTACAGCATTGCAGAAAACATTGTACTTCATAAGACATAAGCTTGTTTCAGTTAGGCAAGATTTGCACTGAATACTGAATGAAACAGCTTTATCTAATAGAGAGAAAAGCTTTTGAGCAGATTTGGGCTTGATTTCACTTCATTTGAACAGAAACACTATTTCAGCATTACTGGACTCAGAAAGCTGTAAACTGACAATCTTGATCATTGAAGTCCTAACATTAGTTTTTGTGCATATAACATCTAACACATTAAAAACTGTCTTACAGCATTGCAGAAAACATTGTACTTCATAAGGCATAAGCTTGTTTCAGTTTGGCAAGATTTGCACTGAATATTGAATGAAACAGCTTTCTCTAATAGAGAGAAAAGCTTTTGAGCAGATTTGGGCTTGATTTCACTTCATTTGAACAGAAACACTATTTCAACATTACTGGACTCAGAAAGCTGTAAACTGACAATCTTGATCATTGCAGTCCTAACATTAGTTTTTGTGCATATAACTTCTAACACATTAAAAACTGTCTTACAGCATTGCAGAAAACATTGTACTTCATAAGGCATACGCTTGTTTCAGTTTGGCAAGATTTGCACTGAATATTGAATGAAACAGCTTTCTCTAATAGAGAGAAAAGCTTTTGAGCAGATTTGGGCTTGATTTCACTTCATTTGAACAGAAACACTATTTCAACATTACTGGACTCAGAAAGCTGTAAACTGACAATCTTGATCATTGCAGTCCTAACATTAGTTTTTGTGTATATAACTTCTAACACATTAAAAACTGTCTTACAGCATTGCAGAAAACATTTTATTTCATAAGACATAAGCATGTTTCAGTTTGGCAAGATTTGCACTGAATACTGAATGAAACAGCTTTCTCTAATAGAGAGAAAAGCTTTTGAGCAGATTTGGGCTTGATTTCACTTCATTTGAACAGAAACACTATTTCAGCATTACTGGACTCAGAAAGCTGTAAACTGACAATCTTGATCATTGAAGTCCTAACATAAGTTTTTGTGCATATAACTAATAACACATTAAAAACTGTCTTACAGCATTGCAGAAAACATTGTACTTCATAAGGCATAAGCTTGTTTCAGTTTGGCAAGATTTGCACTGAATACTGAATGAAACAGCTTTATCTAATAGAGAGAAAAGCTTTTGAGCAGACTTGGGCTTGATTTCACTTCATTTCAACAGAAACACTATTTCAGCATTACTGGACTCAGAAAGCTGTAAACTGACAATCTTGATCATTGAAGTCCTAACATTAGTTTTTGTGCATATAACTTCTAACACATTAAAAACTGTCTTACAGCATTGCAGAAAACATTGTACTTCATAAGACATAAGCTTGTTTCAGTTTGGCAAGATTTGCACTGAATACTGAATGAAACAGCTTTATCTAATAGAGAGAAAAGCTTTTGAGCAGATTTGGGCTTGATTTCACTTCATTTCAACAGAAACACTATTTCAGCATTACTGGACTCAGAAAGCTGTAAACTGACAATCTTGATCATTGAAGTCCTAACATAAGTTTTTGTGCATATAACTTCTAACACATTAAAAACTGTCTTACAGCATTGCAGAAAACATTGTACTTCATAAGACATAAGCTTGTTTCAGTTTGGCAAGATTTGCACTGAATATTGAATGAAACAGCTTTCTCTAATAGAGAGAAAAGCTTTTGAGCAGATTTGGGCTTGATTTCACTTCATTTGAACAGAAACACTATTTCAACATTACTGGACTCAGAAAGCTGTAAACTGACAATCTTGATCATTGCAGTCCTAACATTAGTTTTTGTGTATATAACTTCTAACACATTAAAAACTGTCTTACAGCATTGCAGAAAACATTTTATTTCATAAGACATAAAGCATGTTTCAGTTTGGCAAGATTTGCACTGAATACTGAATGAAACAGCTTTATCTAATAGAGAGAAAAGCTTTTGAGCAGATTTGGGCTTGATTTCACTTCATTTCAACAGAAACACTATTTCAGCATTACTGGACTCAGAAAGCTGTAAACTGACAATCTTGATCATTGAAGTCCTAACATAAGTTTTTGTGCATATAACTTCTAACACATTAAAAACTGTCTTACAGCATTGCAGAAAACATTGTACTTCATAAGGCATAAGCTTGTTTCAGTTTGGCAAGATTTGCACTGAATACTGAATGAAACAGCTTTATCTAATAGAGAGAAAAGCTTTTGAGCAGACTTGGGCTTGATTTCACGTCATTTCAACAGAAACACTATTTCAGCATTACTGGACTCAGAAAGCTGTAAACTGACAATCTTGATCATTGAAGTCCTAACATTAGTTTTTGTGCATATAACTTCTAACACATTAAAAACTGTCTTACAGCATTGCAGAAAACATTGTACTTCATAAGACATAAGCTTGTTTCAGTTTGGCAAGATTTGCACTGAATACTGAATGAAACAGCTTTATCTAATAGAGAGAAAAGCTTTTGAGCAGATTTGGGCTTGATTTCACTTCATTTGAACAGAAACACTATTTCAGCATTACTGGACTCAGAAAGCTGTAAACTGACAATCTTGATCATTGAAGTCCTAACATAAGTTTTTGTGCATATAACTTCTAACACATTAAAAGCTGTCTTACAGCATTGCAGAAAACATTGTACTTCATAAGACATGAGCTTGTTTCAGTTTGGCAAGATTTGCACTGAATACTGAATGAAACAGCTTTATCTAATAGAGAGATAAGCTTTTGAGCAGATTTGGGCTTGATTTCACTTCATTTCAACAGAAACACTATTTCAGCATTACTGGACTCGGAAAGCTGTAAACTGACAATCTTGATCATTGAAGTCCTAACATAAGTTTTTGTGCATATAACTTCTAACACATTAAAAGCTGTCTTACAGCATTGCAGAAAACATTGTACTTCATAAGACATAAGCTTGTTTCAGTTTGGCAAGATTTGCACTGAATACTGAATGAAACAGCTTTATCTAATAAGAAAGAAAAGCTTTTGAGCAGATTTGGGCTTGATTTCACTTCATTTCAACAGAAACACTATTTCAGCATTACTGGACTCAGAAAGCTGTAAACTGACAATCTTGATCATTGAAGTCCTAACATAAGTTTTTGTGCATATAACTTCTAACACATTAAAAACTGTCTTACAGCATTGCAGAAAACATTGTACTTCATAAGACATAAGCTTGTTTCAGTTTGGCAAGATTTGCACTGAATACTGAATGAAACAGCTTTATCTAATAGAGAGAAAAGCTTTTGAGCAGATTTGGGCTTGATTTCACTTCATTTCAACAGAAACACTATTTCAGCATTACTGGACTCAGAAAGCTGTAAACTGACAATCTTGATCATTGAAGTCCTAACATTAGTTTTTGTGCATATAACTTCTAACACATTAAAAACTGTCTTACAGCATTGCAGAAAACATTGTACTTCATAAGACATAAGCTTGTTTCAGTTTGGCAAGATTTGCACTGAATACTGAATGAAACAGCTTTATCTAATAGAGAGAAAAGCTTTTGAGCAGATTTGGGCTTGATTTCACTTCATTTCAACAGAAACACTATTTCAGCATTACTGGACTCAGAAAGCTGTAAACTGACAATCTTGATCATTGAAGTCCTAACATAAGTTTTTGTGCATATAACTTCTAACACATTAAAAACTGTCTTACAGCATTGCAGAAAACATTGTACTTCATAAGGCATACGCTTGTTTCAGTTTGGCAAGATTTGCACTGAATATTGAATGAAACAGCTTTCTCTAATAGAGAGAAAAGCTTTTGAGCAGATTTGGGCTTGATTTCACTTCATTTGAACAGAAACACTATTTCAACATTACTGGACTCAGAAAGCTGTAAACTGACAATCTTGATCATTGCAGTCCTAACATTAGTTTTTGTGTATATAACTTCTAACACATTAAAAACTGTCTTACAGCATTGCAGAAAACATTTTATTTCATAAGACATAAGCATGTTTCAGTTTGGCAAGATTTGCACTGAATACTGAATGAAACAGCTTTATCTAATAGAGAGAAAAGCTTTTGAGCAGATTTGGGCTTGATTTCACTTCATTTGAACAGAAACACTATTTCAGCATTACTGGACTCAGAAAGCTGTAAACTGACAATCTTGATCATTGAAGTCCTAACATAAGTTTTTGTGCATATAACTTCTAACACATTAAAAACTGTCTTACAGCATTGCAGAAAACATTGTACTTCATAAGGCATAAGCTTGTTTCAGTTTGGCAAGATTTGCACTGAATACTGAATGAAACAGCTTTATCTAATAGAGAGAAAAGCTTTTGAGCAGACTTGGGCTTGATTTCACTTCATTTCAACAGAAACACTATTTCAGCATTACTGGACTCAGAAAGCTGTAAACTGACAATCTTGATCATTGAAGTCCTAACATTAGTTTTTGTGCATATAACTTCTAACACATTAAAAACTGTCTTACAGCATTGCAAAAAACATTTCATTTCATAAGACATAAGCTTGTTTCAGTTTGGCAAGATTTGCACTGAATACTCAATGAAACCGCATTCTCTATTAGAGAGAAAAGCTTTTGAGCAGATTTGGGCTTGATTTCACTTCATTTGAACAGAAACACTATTTCAGCATTACTGGACTCAGAAAGCTGTAAACTGACAATCTTGATCATTGAAGTCCTAACATAAGTTTTTGTGCATATAACTTCTAACACATTAAAAACTGTCTTACAGCATTGCAGAAAACATTGTACTTCATAAGACATAAGCTTGTTTCAGTTAGGCAAGATTTGCACTGAATACTGAATGAAACAGCTTTATCTAATAGAGAGAAAAGCTTTTGAGCAGATTTGGACTTGATTTCACTTCATTTGAACAGAAACACTATTTCAGCATTACTGGACTCAGAAAGCTGTAAACTGACAATCTTGATCATTGAAGTCCTAACATAAGTTTTTGTGCATATAACTTCTAACACATTAAAAACTGTCTTACAGCATTGCAGAAAACATTGTACTTCATAAGACATAAGCTTGTTTCAGTTTGGCAAGATTTGCACTGAATACTGAATGAAACAGCTTTATCTAATAAGAAAGAAAAGCTTTTGAGCAGATTTGGGCTTGATTTCACTTCATTTCAACAGAAACACTATTTCAGCATTACTGGACTCAGAAAGCTGTAAACTGACAATCTTGATCATTGAAGTCCTAACATAAGTTTTTGTGCATATAACTTCTAACACATTAAAAACTGTCTTACAGCATTGCAGAAAACATTGTACTTCATAAGACATAAGCTTGTTTCAGTTTGGCAAGATTTGCACTGAATACTGAATGAAACAGCTTTATCTAATAGAGAGAAAAGCTTTTGAGCAGATTTGGGTTTGATTTCACTTCATTTCAACAGAAACACTATTTCAGCATTACTGGACTCAGAAAGCTGTAAACTGACAATCTTGATCATTGAAGTCCTAACATTAGTTTTTGTGCATATAACTTCTAACACATTAAAAACTGTCTTACAGCATTGCAGAAAACATTGTACTTCATAAGACATAAGCTTGTTTCAGTTTGGCAAGATTTGCACTGAATACTGAATGAAACAGCTTTATCTAATAGAGAGAAAAGCTTTTGAGCAGATTTGGGCTTGATTTCACTTCATTTCAACAGAAACACTATTTCAGCATTACTGGACTCAGAAAGCTGTAAACTGACAATCTTGATCATTGAAGTCCTAACATAAGTTTTTGTGCATATAACTTCTAACACATTAAAAACTGTCTTACAGCATTGCAGAAAACATTGTACTTCATAAGACATAAGCTTGTTTCAGTTTGGCAAGATTTGCACTGAATACTGAATAAAACAGCTTTATCTAATAGAGAGAAAAGCTTTTGAGCAGATTTGAGCTTGATTTCACTTCATTTGAACAGAAACACTATTTCAACATTACTGGACTCAGAAAGCTGTAAACTGACAATCTTGATCATTGCAGTCCTAACATTAGTTTTTGTGCATATAACTTCTAACACATTAAAAACTGTCTTACAGCATTGCAGAAAACATTGTACTTCATAAGGCATACGCTTGTTTCAGTTTGGCAAGATTTGCACTGAATATTGAATGAAACAGCTTTCTCTAATAGAGAGAAAAGCTTTTGAGCAGATTTGGGCTTGATTTCACTTCATTTGAACAGAAACACTATTTCAACATTACTGGACTCAGAAAGCTGTAAACTGACAATCTTGATCATTGCAGTCCTAACATTAGTTTTTGTGTATATAACTTCTAACACATTAAAAACTGTCTTACAGCATTGCAGAAAACATTTTATTTCATAAGACATAAGCATGTTTCAGTTTGGCAAGATTTGCACTGAATACTGAATGAAACAGCTTTATCTAATAGAGAGAAAAGCTTTTGAGCAGATTTGGGCTTGATTTTACTTCATTTGAACAGAAACACTATTTCAGCATTACTGGACTCAGAAAGCTGTAAACTGACAATCTTGATCATTGAAGTCCTAACATAAGTTTTTGTGCATATAACTTCTAACACATTAAAAACTGTCTTACAGCATTGCAGAAAACATTGTACTTCATAAGGCATAAGCTTGTTTCAGTTTGGCAAGATTTGCACTGAATACTGAATGAAACAGCTTTATCTAATAGAGAGAAAAGCTTTTGAGCAGACTTGGGCTTGATTTCACTTCATTTCAACAGAAACACTATTTCAGCATTACTGGACTAAGAAAGCTGTAAACTGACAATCTTGATCATTGAAGTCCTAACATTAGTTTTTGTGCATATAACTTCTAACACATTAAAAACTGTCTTACAGCATTGCAAAAAACATTTCATTTCATAAGACATAAGCTTGTTTCAGTTTGGCAAGATTTGCACTGAATACTCAATGAAACCGCATTCTCTATTAGAGAGAAAAGCTTTTGAGCAGATTTGGGCTTGATTTCACTTCATTTGAACAGAAACACTATTTCAGCATTACTGGACTCAGAAAGCTGTAAACTGACAATCTTGATCATTGAAGTCCTAACATAAGTTTTTGTGCATATAACTTCTAACACATTAAAAACTGTCTTACAGCATTGCAGAAAACATTGTACTTCATAAGACATAAGCTTGTTTCAGTTAGGCAAGATTTGCACTGAATACTGAATGAAACAGCTTTATCTAATAGAGAGAAAAGCTTTTGAGCAGATTTGGACTTGATTTCACTTCATTTGAACAGAAACACTATTTCAGCATTACTGGACTCAGAAAGCTGTAAACTGACAATCTTGATCATTGAAGTCCTAACATAAGTTTTTGTGCATATAACTTCTAACACATTAAAAACTGTCTTACAGCATTGCAGAAAACATTGTACTTCATAAGACATAAGCTTGTTTCAGTTAGGCAAGATTTGCACTGAATACTGAATGAAACAGCTTTATCTAATAGAGAGAAAAGCTTTTGAGCAGATTTGGGCTTGATTTCACTTCATTTGAACAGAAACACTATTTCAGCATTACTGGACTCAGAAAGCTGTAAACTGAAAATCTTGATCATTGAAGTCCTAACATTAGTTTTTGTGCATATAACATCTAACACATTAAAAACTGTCTTACAGCATTGCAGAAAACATTGTACTTCATAAGGCATAAGCTTGTTTCAGTTTGGCAAGATTTGCACTGAATATTGAATGAAACAGCTTTCTCTAATAGAGAGAAAAGCTTTTGAGCAGATTTGGGCTTGATTTCACTTCATTTGAACAG
Source organism: Carassius gibelio (assembly GCF_023724105.1). NCBI lineage: Eukaryota > Metazoa > Chordata > Actinopteri > Cypriniformes > Cyprinidae > Carassius > Carassius gibelio. The sequence continues at coordinate 112,355 of NC_068376.1, read as the reverse complement.
AAACACTATTTCAACATTACTGGACTCAGAAAGCTGTAAACTGACAATCTTGATCATTGCAGTCCTAACATTAGTTTTTGTGCATATAACTTCTAACACATTAAAAACTGTCTTACAGCATTGCAGAAAACATTGTACTTCATAAGGCATACGCTTGTTTCAGTTTGGCAAGATTTGCACTGAATATTGAATGAAACAGCTTTCTCTAATAGAGAGAAAAGCTTTTGAGCAGATTTGGGCTTGATTTCACTTCATTTGAACAGAAACACTATTTCAACATTACTGGACTCAGAAAGCTGTAAACTGACAATCTTGATCATTGCAGTCCTAACATTAGTTTTTGTGTATATAACTTCTAACACATTAAAAACTGTCTTACAGCATTGCAGAAAACATTTTATTTCATAAGACATAAGCATGTTTCAGTTTGGCAAGATTTGCACTGAATACTGAATGAAACAGCTTTCTCTAATAGAGAGAAAAGCTTTTGAGCAGATTTGGGCTTGATTTCACTTCATTTGAACAGAAACACTATTTCAGCATTACTGGACTCAGAAAGCTGTAAACTGACAATCTTGATCATTGAAGTCCTAACATTAGTTTTTGTGCATATAACTTCTAACACATTAAAAACTGTCTTACAGCATTGCAGAAAACATTGTACTTCATAAGGCATAAGCTTGTTTCAGTTTGGCAAGATTTGCACTGAATACTGAATGAAACAGCTTTATCTAATAGAGAGAAAAGCTTTTGAGCAGATTTGGGCTTGATTTCACTTCATTTCAACAGAAACACTATTTCAGCATTACTGGACTCAGAAAGCTGTAAACTGACAATCTTGATCATTGAAGTCCTAACATAAGTTTTTGTGCATATAACTTCTAACACATTAAAAGCTGTCTTACAGCATTGCAGAAAACATTGTACTTCATAAGACATAAGCTTGTTTCAGTTTGGCAAGATTTGCACTGAATACTGAATGAAACAGCTTTATCTAATAGAGAGAAAAGCTTTTGAGCAGATTTGGGCTTGATTTCACTTCATTTCAACAGAAACACTATTTCAGCATTACTGGACTCAGAAAGCTGTAAACTGACAATCTTGATCATTGAAGTCCTAACATAAGTTTTTGTGCATATAACTTCTAACACATTAAAAACTGTCTTACAGCATTGCAGAAAACATTGTACTTCATAAGACATAAGCTTGTTTCAGTTTGGCAAGATTTGCACTGAATACTGAATGAAACAGCTTTATCTAATAGAGAGAAAAGCTTTTGAGCAGATTTGGGCTTGATTTCACTTCATTTCAACAGAAACACTATTTCAGCATTACTGGATTCAGAAAGCTGTAAACTGACAATCTTGATCATTGAAGTCCTAACATAAGATTTTGTGCATATAACTTCTAACACATTAAAAACTGTCTTACAGCATTGTAGAAAACATTGTACTTCATAAGATATAAGCTTGTTTCAGTTTGGCAAGATTTGCACTGAATATTGAATGAAACAGCTTTCTCTAATAGAGAGAAAAGCTTTTGAGCAGATTTGGGCTTGATTTCACTTCATTTGAACAGAAACACTATTTCAACATTACTGGACTCAGAAAGCTGTAAACTGACAATCTTGATCATTGCAGTCCTAACATTAGTTTTTGTGCATATAACTTCTAACACATTAAAAACTGTCTTATAGCATTGCAGAAAACATTGTACTTCATAAGGCATAAGCATGTTTCAGTTTGGCAAGATTTGCACTGAATATTGAATGAAACAGCTTTCTCTAATAGAGAGAAAAGCTTTTGAGCAGATTTGGGCTTGATTTCACTTCATTTGAACAGAAACACTATTTCAGCATTACTGGACTCAGAAAGCTGTAAACTGCCAATCTTGATCATTGAAGTTCTAACATTAGTTTTTGTGTATATAACTTCTAACACATTAAAAACTGTCTTACAGCATTGCAAAAAACATTTCATTTCATAAGACATAAGCTTGTTTCAGTTTGGCAAGATTTGCACTGAATACTCAATGAAACCGCATTCTCTATTAGAGAGAAAAGCTTTTGAGCAGATTTGGGCTTGATTTCACTTCATTTGAACAGAAACACTATTTCAGCATTACTGGACTCAGAAAGCTGTAAACTGACAATCTTGATCATTGAAGTCCTAACATAAGTTTTTGTGCATATAACTTCTAACACATTAAAAACTGTCTTACAGCATTGCAGAAAACATTGTACTTCATAAGACATAAGCTTGTTTCAGTTTGGCAAGATTTGCACTGAATACTGAATGAAACAGCTTTATCTAATAGAGAGAAAAGCTTTTGAGCAGATTTGGGCTTGATTTCACTTCATTTCAACAGAAACACTATTTCAGCATTACTGGACTCAGAAAGCTGTAAACTGACAATCTTGATCATTGAAGTCCTAACATAAGTTTTTGTGCATATAACTTCTAACACATTAAAAACTGTCTTACAGCATTGCAGAAAACATTGTACTTCATAAGACATAAGCTTGTTTCAGTTTGGCAAGATTTGCACTGAATACTGAATGAAACAGCTTTATCTAATAGAGAGAAAAGCTTTTGAGCAGATTTGGGCTTGATTTCACTTCATTTCAACAGAAACACTATTTCAGCATTACTGGACTCAGAAAGCTGTAAACTGACAATCTTGATCATTGAAGTCCTAACATTACTTTTTGTGTATATAACTTCTAACACATTAAAAACTGTCTTACAGCATTGCAAAAAACATTGTACTTCATAAGACATAAGCAAGTTTCAGTTTGGCAAGATTTGCACTGAATACTGAATGAAACAGCTTTCTCTAATAGAGAGAAAAGCGTTTGAGCAGATTTGGGCTTGATTTCACTTCATTTGAACAGAAACACTATTTCAACATTACTGGACTCAGAAAGCTGTAAACTGACAATCTTGATCATTGAAGTCCTAACATTAGTTTTTGTGCATATAACTTCTAACACATTAAAAACTGTCTTACAGCATTGCAGAAAACATTGTACTTCATAAGACATAAGCTTGTTTCAGTTTGGCAAGATTTGCACTGAATACTGAATGAAACAGCTTTATCTAATAGAGAGAAAAGCTTTTGAGCAGATTTGGGCTTGATTTCACTTCATTTGAACAGAAACACTATTTCAGCATTACTGGACTCAGAAAGCTGTAAACTGACAATCTTGATCATTGAAGTCCTAACATTAGTTTTTGTGCATATAACTTCTAACACATTAAAAACTGTCTCACAGCATTGCAGAAAACATTGTACTTCATAAGGCATAAGCTTGTTTCAGTTTGGCAAGATTTGCACTGAATATTGAATGAAACAGCTTTTTCTAATAGAGAGAAAAGCTTTTGAGCAGATTTGGGCTTGATTTCACTTCATTTCAACAGAAACACTATTTCAGCATTACTGGACTCAGAAAGCTGTAAACTGACAATCTTGATCATTGAAGTCCTAACATAAGTTTTTGTGCATATAACTTCTAACACATTAAAAGCTGTCTTACAGCATTGCAGAAAACATTGTACTTCATAAGACATAAGCTTGTTTCAGTTTGGCAAGATTTGCACTGAATACTGAATGAAACAGCTTTATCTAATAGAGAGAAAAGCTTTTGAGCAGATTTGGGCTTGATTTCACTTCATTTCAACAGAAACACTATTTCAGCATTACTGGACTCAGAAAGCTGTAAACTGACAATCTTGATCATTGAAGTCCTAACATTAGTTTTTGTGCATATAACTTCTAACACATTAAAAACTGTCTTACAGCATTGCAGAAAACATTGTACTTCATAAGACATAAGCTTGTTTCAGTTTGGCAAGATTTGCACTGAATACTGAATGAAACAGCTTTATCTAATAGAGAGAAAAGCTTTTGAGCAGATTTGGGCTTGATTTCACTTCATTTCAACAGAAACACTATTTTAGCATTACTGGACTCAGAAAGCTGTAAACTGACAATCTTGATCATTGAAGTCCTAACATAAGTTTTTGTGCATATAACTTCTAACACATTAAAAACTGTCTTACAGCATTGCAGAAAACATTGTACTTCATAAGACATAAGCTTGTTTCAGTTTGGCAAGATTTGCACTGAATACTGAATGAAACAGCTTTATCTAATAGAGAGAAAAGCTTTTGAGCAGATTTGGGCTTGATTTCACTTCATTTCAACAGAAACACTATTTCAGCATTACTGGACTCAGAAAGCTGTAAACTGACAATCTTGATCATTGAAGTCCTAACATAAGTTTTTGTGCATATAACTTCTAACACATTAAAAACTGTCTTACAGCATTGCAGAAAACATTGTACTTCATAAGACATAAGCTTGTTTCAGTTTGGCAAGATTTGCACTGAATACTGAATGAAACAGCTTTATCTAATAGAGAGAAAAGCTTTTGAGCAGATTTGGGCTTGATTTCACTTCATTTGAACAGAAACACTATTTCAACATTACTGGACTCAGAAAGCTGTAAACTGACAATCTTGATCATTGCAGTCCAAACATTAGTTTTTGTGCATATAACTTCTAACACATTAAAAACTGTCTTACAGCATTGCAGAAAACATTGTACTTCATAAGGCATACGCTTGTTTCAGTTTGGCAAGATTTGCACTGAATATTGAATGAAACAGCTTTCTCTAATAGAGAGAAAAGCTTTTGAGCAGATTTGGGCTTGATTTCACTTCATTTGAACAGAAACACTATTTCAACATTACTGGACTCAGAAAGCTGTAAACTGACAATCTTGATCATTGCAGTCCTAACATTAGTTTTTGTGTATATAACTTCTAACACATTAAAAACTGTCTTACAGCATTGCAGAAAACATTTTATTTCATAAGACATAAGCTTGTTTCAGTTTGGCAAGATTTGCACTGAATACTGAATGAAACAGCTTTCTCTAATAGAGAGAAAAGCTTTTGAGCAGATTTGGGCTTGATTTCACTTCATTTGAACAGAAACACTATTTCAGCATTACTGGACTCAGAAAGCTGTAAACTGACAATCTTGATCATTGAAGTCCTAACATAAGTTTTTGTGCATATAACTTCTAACACATTAAAAACTGTCTTACAGCATTGCAGAAAACATTGTACTTCATAAGACATAAGCTTGTTTCAGTTTGGCAAGATTTGCACTGAATACTGAATGAAACAGCTTTATCTAATAGAGAGAAAAGCTTTTGAGCAGATTTGGGCTTGATTTCACTTCATTTGAACAGAAACACTATTTCAGCATTACTGGACTCAGAAAGCTGTAAACTGACAATCTTGATCATTGAAGTCCTAACATTAGTTTTTGTGCATATAACTTCTAACACATTAAAAACTGTCTTACAGCATTGCAGAAAACATTGTACTTCATAAGGCATAAGCATGTTTCAGTTTGGCAAGATTTGCACTGAATACTGAATGAAACAGCTTTCTCTAATAGAGAGAAAAGCTTTTGAGCAGATTTGGGCTTGATTTCACTTCATTTGAACAGAAACACTATTTCAGCATTACTGGACTCAGAAAGCTGTAAACTGACAATCTTGATCATTGAAGTCCTAACATAAGTTTTTGTGCATATAACTTCTAACACATTAAAAACTGTCTTACAGCATTGCAGAAAACATTGTACTTCATAAGACATAAGCTTGTTTCAGTTTGGCAAGATTTGCACTGAATACTGAATGAAACAGCTTTATCTAATAGAGAGAAAAGCTTTTGAGCAGATTTGGGCTTGATTTCACTTCATTTGAACAGAAACACTATTTCAGCATTACTGGACTCAGAAAGCTGTAAACTGACAATCTTGATCATTGAAGTCCTAACATTAGTTTTTGTGCATATAACTTCTAACACATTAAAAACTGTCTTACAGCATTGCAGAAAACATTGTACTTCATAAGGCATAAGCTTGTTTCAGTTTGGCAAGATTTGCACTGAATATTGAATGAAACAGCTTTATCTAATAGAGAGAAAAGCTTTTGAGCAGATTTGGGCTTGATTTCACTTCATTTCAACAGAAACACTATTTCAGCATTACTGGACTCAGAAAGCTGTAAACTGACAATCTTGATCATTGCAGTCCTAACATTAGTTTTTGTGCATATAACTTCTAACACATTAAAAACTGTCTTACAGCATTGCAGAAAACATTGTACTTCATAAGACATAAGCTTGTTTCAGTTTGGCAAGATTTGCACTGAATACTGAATGAAACAGCTTTATCTAATAGAGAGAAAAGCTTTTGAGCAGATTTGGGCTTGATTTCACTTCATTTCAACAGAAACACTATTTCAGCATTACTGGACTCAGAAAGCTGTAAACTGACAATCTTGATCATTGAAGTCCTAACATTAGTTTTTGTGCATATAACTTCTAACACATTAAAAACTGTCTTACAGCATTGCAGAAAACATTGTACTTCATAAGACATAAGCTTGTTTCAGTTTGGCAAGATTTGCACTGAATACTGAATGAAACAGCTTTATCTAATAGAGAGAAAAGCTTTTGAGCAGATTTGGGCTTGATTTCACTTCATTTCAACAGAAACACTATTTCAGCATTACTGGACTCAGAAAGCTGTAAACTGACAATCTTGATCATTGAAGTCCTAACATAAGTTTTTGTGCATATAACTTCTAACACATTAAAAACTGTCTTACAGCATTGCAGAAAACATTGTACTTCATAAGGCATAAGCTTGTTTCAGTTTGGCAAGATTTGCACTGAATATTGAATGAAACAGCTTTCTCTAATAGAGAGAAAAGCTTTTGAGCAGATTTGGGCTTGATTTCACTTCATTTGAACAGAAACACTATTTCAACATTACTGGACTCAGAAAGCTGTAAACTGACAATCTTGATCATTGCAGTCCTAACATTAGTTTTTGTGCATATAACTTCTAACACATTAAAAACTGTCTTACAGCATTGCAGAAAACATTGTACTTCATAAGACATAAGCTTGTTTCAGTTTGGCAAGATTTGCACTGAATACTGAATGAAACAGCTTTATCTAATAGAGAGAAAAGCTTTTGAGCAGATTTGGGCTTGATTTCACTTCATTTCAACAGAAACACTATTTCAGCATTACTGGACTCAGAAAGCTGTAAACTGACAATCTTGATCATTGAAGTCCTAACATTAGTTTTTGTGCATATAACTTCTAACACATTAAAAACTGTCTTATAGCATTGCAGAAAACATTGTACTTCATAAGGCATAAGCTTGTTTCAGTTTGGCAAGATTTGCACTGAATATTGAATTAAACAGCTTTCTCTAATAGAGAGAAAAGCTTTTGAGCAGATTTGGGCTTGATTTCACTTCATTTGAACAGAAACACTATTTCAACATTACTGGACTCAGAAAGCTGTAAACTGACAATCTTGATCATTGCAGTCCTAACATTAGTTTTTGTGTATATAACTTCTAACACATTAAAAACTGTCTTACAGCATTGCAGAAAACATTTTATTTCATAAGACATAAGCATGTTTCAGTTTGGCAAGATTTGCACTGAATACTGAATGAAACAGCTTTCTCTAATAGAGAGAAAAGCTTTTGAGCAGATTTGGGCTTGATTTCACTTCATTTGAACAGAAACACTATTTCAGCATTACTGGACTCAGAAAGCTGTAAACTGACAATCTTGATCATTGAAGTCCTAACATAAGTTTTTGTGCATATAACTTCTAACACATTAAAAACTGTCTTACAGCATTGCAGAAAACATTGTACTTCATAAGGCATAAGCTTGTTTCAGTTTGGCAAGATTTGCACTGAATACTGAATGAAACAGCTTTATCTAATAGAGAGAAAAGCTTTTGAGCAGACTTGGGCTTGATTTCACTTCATTTCAACAGAAACACTATTTCAGCATTACTGGACTCAGAAAGCTGTAAACTGACAATCTTGATCATTGAAGTCCTAACATTAGTTTTTGTGCATATAACTTCTAACACATTAAAAACTGTCTTACAGCATTGCAAAAAACATTTCATTTCATAAGACATAAGCTTGTTTCAGTTTGGCAAGATTTGCACTGAATACTCAATGAAACCGCATTCTCTATTAGAGAGAAAAGCTTTTGAGCAGATTTGGGCTTGATTTCACTTCATTTGAACAGAAACACTATTTCAACATTACTGGACTCAGAAAGCTGTAAACTGACAATCTTGATCATTGCAGTCCTAACATTAGTTTTTGTGTATATAACTTCTAACACATTAAAAACTGTCTTACAGCATTGCAGAAAACATTTTATTTCATAAGACATAAGCATGTTTCAGTTTGGCAAGATTTGCACTGAATACTGAATGAAACAGCTTTATCTAATAGAGAGAAAAGCTTTTGAGCAGATTTGGGCTTGATTTCACTTCATTTGAACAGAAACACTATTTCAGCATTACTGGACTCAGAAAGCTGTAAACTGACAATCTTGATCATTGAAGTCCTAACATAAGTTTTTGTGCATATAACTTCTAACACATTAAAAACTGTCTTACAGCATTGCAGAAAACATTGTACTTCATAAGGCATAAGCTTGTTTCAGTTTGGCAAGATTTGCACTGAATACTGAATGAAACAGCTTTATCTAATAGAGAGAAAAGCTTTTGAGCAGACTTGGGCTTGATTTCACTTCATTTCAACAGAAACACTATTTCAGCATTACTGGACTCAGAAAGCTGTAAACTGACAATCTTGATCATTGAAGTCCTAACATTAGTTTTTGTGCATATAACTTCTAACACATTAAAAACTGTCTTACAGCATTGCAGAAAACATTGTACTTCATAAGACATAAGCTTGTTTCAGTTTGGCAAGATTTGCACTGAATACTGAATGAAACAGCTTTATCTAATAGAGAGAAAAGCTTTTGAGCAGATTTGGGCTTGATTTCACTTCATTTCAACAGAAACACTATTTCAGCATTACTGGACTCAGAAAGCTGTAAACTGACAATCTTGATCATTGAAGTCCTAACATAAGTTTTTGTGCATATAACTTCTAACACATTAAAAACTGTCTTACAGCATTGCAGAAAACATTGTACTTCATAAGGCATAAGCTTGTTTCAGTTTGGCAAGATTTGCACTGAATACTGAATGAAACAGCTTTATCTAATAGAGAGAAAAGCTTTTGAGCAGACTTGGGCTTGATTTCACTTCATTTCAACAGAAACACTATTTCAGCATTACTGGACTCAGAAAGCTGTAAACTGACAATCTTGATCATTGAAGTCCTAACATTAGTTTTTGTGCATATAACTTCTAACACATTAAAAACTGTCTTACAGCATTGCAAAAAACATTTCATTTCATAAGACATAAGCTTGTTTCAGTTTGGCAAGATTTGCACTGAATACTCAATGAAACCGCATTCTCTATTAGAGAGAAAAGCTTTTGAGCAGATTTGGGCTTGATTTCACTTCATTTGAACAGAAACACTATTTCAGCATTACTGGACTCAGAAAGCTGTAAACTGACAATCTTGATCATTGAAGTACTAACATAAGTTTTTGTGCATATAACTTCTAACACATTAAAAACTGTCTTACAGCATTGCAGAAAACATTGTACTTCATAAGGCATAAGCTTGTTTCAGTTTGGCAAGATTTGCACTGAATACTGAATGAAACAGCTTTATCTAATAGAGAGAAAAGCTTTTGAGCAGACTTGGGCTTGATTTCACTTCATTTCAACAGAAACACTATTTCAGCATTACTGGACTCAGAAAGCTGTAAACTGACAATCTTGATCATTGAAGTCCTAACATTAGTTTTTGTGCATATAACTTCTAACACATTAAAAACTGTCTTACAGCATTGCAAAAAACATTTCATTTCATAAGACATAAGCTTGTTTCAGTTTGGCAAGATTTGCACTGAATACTCAATGAAACCGCATTCTCTATTAGAGAGAAAAGCTTTTGAGCAGATTTGGGCTTGATTTCACTTCATTTGAACAGAAACACTATTTCAGCATTACTGGACTCAGAAAGCTGTAAACTGACAATCTTGATCATTGAAGTCCTAACATTAGTTTTTGTGCATATAACTTCTAACACATTAAAAACTGTCTTACAGCATTGCAGAAAACATTGTACTTCATAAGGCATAAGCTTGTTTCAGTTTGGCAAGATTTGCACTGAATACTGAATGAAACAGCTTTATCTAATAGAGAGAAAAGCTTTTGAGCAGATTTGGGCTTGATTTCACTTCATTTCAACAGAAACACTATTTCAGCATTACTGGACTCAGAAAGCTGTAAACTGACAATCTTGATCATTGAAGTCCTAACATAAGTTTTTGTGCATATAACTTCTAACACATTAAAAACTGTCTTACAGCATTGCAGAAAACATTGTACTTCATAAGACATAAGCTTGTTTCAGTTAGGCAAGATTTGCACTGAATACTGAATGAAACAGCTTTATCTAATAGAGAGAAAAGCTTTTGAGCAGATTTGGGCTTGATTTCACTTCATTTGAACAGAAACACTATTTCAGCATTACTGGACTCAGAAAGCTGTAAACTGACAATCTTGATCATTGAAGTCCTAACATTAGTTTTTGTGCATATAACATCTAACACATTAAAAACTGTCTTACAGCATTGCAGAAAACATTGTACTTCATAAGGCATAAGCTTGTTTCAGTTTGGCAAGATTTGCACTGAATATTGAATGAAACAGCTTTCTCTAATAGAGAGAAAAGCTTTTGAGCAGATTTGGGCTTGATTTCACTTCATTTGAACAGAAACACTATTTCAACATTACTGGACTCAGAAAGTTGTAAACTGACAATCTTGATCATTGCAGTCCTAACATTAGTTTTTGTGCATATAACTTCTAACACATTAAAAACTGTCTTACAGCATTGCAGAAAACATTGTACTTCATAAGGCATACGCTTGTTTCAGTTTGGCAAGATTTGCACTGAATATTGAATGAAACAGCTTTCTCTAATAGAGAGAAAAGCTTTTGAGCAGATTTGGGCTTGATTTCACTTCATTTGAACAGAAACACTATTTCAACATTACTGGACTCAGAAAGCTGTAAACTGACAATCTTGATCATTGCAGTCCTAACATTAGTTTTTGTGTATATAACTTCTAACACATTAAAAACTGTCTTACAGCATTGCAGAAAACATTTTATTTCATAAGACATAAGCATGTTTCAGTTTGGCAAGATTTGCACTGAATACTGAATGAAACAGCTTTCTCTAATAGAGAGAAAAGCTTTTGAGCAGATTTGGGCTTGATTTCACTTCATTTGAACAGAAACACTATTTCAGCATTACTGGACTCAGAAAGCTGTAAACTGACAATCTTGATCATTGAAGTCCTAACATTAGTTTTTGTGCATATAACTTCTAACACATTAAAAACTGTCTTACAGCATTGCAGAAAACATTGTACTTCATAAGGCATAAGCTTGTTTCAGTTTGGCAAGATTTGCACTGAATACTGAATGAAACAGCTTTATCTAATAAAGAGAAAAGCTTTTGAGCAGATTTGGGCTTGATTTCACTTCATTTCAACAGAAACACTATTTCAGCATTACTGGACTCAGAAAGCTGTAAACTGACAATCTTGATCATTGAAGTCCTAACATAAGTTTTTGTGCATATAACTTCTAACACATTAAAAACTGTCTTACAGCATTGCAGAAAACATTGTACTTCATAAGGCATACGCTTGTTTCAGTTTGGCAAGATTTGCACTGAATACTGAATGAAACAGCTTTATCTAATAGAGAGAAAAGCTTTTGAGCAGATTTGGGCTTGATTTCACTTCATTTGAACAGAAACACTATTTCAACATTACTAGACTCAGAAAGCTGTAAACTGACAATCTTGATCATTGCAGTCCTAACATTAGTTTTTGTGCATATAACTTCTAACACATTAAAAACTGTCTTACAGCATTGCAGAAAACATTGTACTTCATAAGGCATACGCTTGTTTCAGTTTGGCAAGATTTGCACTGAATATTGAATGAAACAGCTTTCTCTAATAGAGAGAAAAGCTTTTGAGCAGATTTGGGCTTGATTTCACTTCATTTGAACAGAAACACTATTTCAACATTACTGGACTCAGAAAGCTGTAAACTGACAATCTTGATCATTGCAGTCCTAACATTAGTTTTTGTGTATATAACTTCTAACACATTAAAAACTGTCTTACAGCATTGCAGAAAACATTGTACTTCATAAGGCATAAGCTTGTTTCAGTTTGGCAAGATTTGCACTGAATACTGAATGAAACAGCTTTATCTAATAGAGAGAAAAGCTTTTGAGCAGATTTGGGCTTGATTTCACTTCATTTCAACAGAAACACTATTTCAGCATTACTGGACTCAGAAAGCTGTAAACTGACAATCTTGATCATTGAAGTCCTAACATAAGTTTTTGTGCATATAACTTCTAACACATTAAAAGCTGTCTTACAGCATTGCAGAAAACATTGTACTTCATAAGACATAAGCTTGTTTCAGTTTGGCAAGATTTGCACTGAATACTGAATGAAACAGCTTTATCTAATAGAGAGAAAAGCTTTTGAGCAGATTTGGGCTTGATTTCACTTCATTTCAACAGAAACACTATTTCAGCATTACTGGACTCAGAAAGCTGTAAACTGACAATCTTGATCATTGAAGTCCTAACATAAGTTTTTGTGCATATAACTTCTAACACATTAAAAACTGTCTTACAGCATTGCAGAAAACATTGTACTTCATAAGACATAAGCTTGTTTCAGTTTGGCAAGATTTGCACTGAATACTGAATGAAACAGCTTTATCTAATAGAGAGAAAAGCTTTTGAGCAGATTTGGGCTTGATTTCACTTCATTTCAACAGAAACACTATTTCAGCATTACTGGACTCAGAAAGCTGTAAACTGACAATCTTGATCATTGAAGTCCTAACATAAGATTTTGTGCATATAACTTCTAACACATTAAAAACTGTCTTACAGCATTGTAGAAAACATTGTACTTCATAAGATATAAGCTTGTTTCAGTTTGGCAAGATTTGCACTGAATATTGAATGAAACAGCTTTCTCTAATAGAGAGAAAAGCTTTTGAGCAGATTTGGGCTTGATTTCACTTCATTTGAACAGAAACACTATTTCAACATTACTGGACTCAGAAAGCTGTAAACTGACAATCTTGATCATTGCAGTCCTAACATTAGTTTTTGTGCATATAACTTCTAACACATTAAAAACTGTCTTATAGCATTGCAGAAAACATTGTACTTCATAAGGCATAAGCTTGTTTCAGTTTGGCAAGATTTGCACTGAATATTGAATGAAACAGCTTTCTCTAATAGAGAGAAAAGCTTTTGAGCAGATTTGGGCTTGATTTCACTTCATTTGAACAGAAACACTATTTCAGCATTACTGGACTCAGAAAGCTGTAAACTGCCAATCTTGATCATTGAAGTTCTAACATTAGTTTTTGTGTATATAACTTCTAACACATTAAAAACTGTCTTACAGCATTGCAAAAAACATTTCATTTCATAAGACATAAGCTTGTTTCAGTTTGGCAAGATTTGCACTGAATACTCAATGAAACCGCATTCTCTATTAGAGAGAAAAGCTTTTGAGCAGATTTGGGCTTGATTTCACTTCATTTGAACAGAAACACTATTTCAGCATTACTGGACTCAGAAAGCTGTAAACTGACAATCTTGATCATTGAAGTCCTAACATTAGTTTTTGTGCATATAACTTCTAACACATTAAAAACTGTCTTACAGCATTGCAGAAAACATTGTACTTCATAAGACATAAGCTTGTTTCAGTTTGGCAAGATTTGCACTGAATACTGAATGAAACAGCTTTATCTAATAGAGAGAAAAGCTTTTGAGCAGATTTGGGCTTGATTTCACTTCATTTCAACAGAAACACTATTTCAGCATTACTGGACTCAGAAAGCTGTAAACTGACAATCTTGATCATTGAAGTCCTAACATAAGTTTTTGTGCATATAAACTGTCTTACAGCATTGCAGAAAACATTGTACTTCATAAGGCATACGCTTATTTCAGTTTGGCAAGATTTGCACTGAATATTGAATGAAACAGCATTCTCTAATAGAGAGAAAAGCTTTTGAGCAGATTTGGGCTTGATTTCACTTCATTTGAACAGAAACACTATTTCAGCATTACTGGACTCAGAAAGCTGTAAACTGACAATCTTGATCATTGAAGTCCTAACATAAGTTTTTGTGCATATAACTTCTAACACATTAAAAACTGTCTTACAGCATTGCAGAAAACATTGTACTTCATAAGGCATAAGCTTGTTTCAGTTTGGCAAGATTTGCACTGAATACTGAATGAAACAGCTTTATCTAATAGAGAGAAAAGCTTTTGAGCAGATTTGGGCTTGATTTCACTTCATTTCAACAGAAACACTATTTCAGCATTACTGGACTCAGAAAACTGTAAACTGACAATCTTGATCATTGAAGTCCTAACATAAGATTTTGTGCATATAACTTCTAACACATTAAAAACTGTCTTACAGCATTGCAGAAAACATTGTACTTCATAAGGCAAAAGCTTGTTTCAGTTTGGCAAGATTTGCACTGAATACTGAATGAAACAGCTTTATCTAATAGAGAGAAAAGCTTTTGAGCAGATTTGGGCTTGATTTCACTTCATTTGAACAGAAACACTATTTCAGCATTACTGGACTCAGAAAGCTGTAAACTGACAATCTTGATCATTGAAGTCCTAACATAAGTTTTTGTGCATATAACTTCTAACACATTAAAAGCTGTCTTACAGCATTGCAGAAAACATTGTACTTCATAAGACATAAGCTTGTTTCAGTTTGGCAAGATTTGCACTGAATACTGAATGAAACAGCTTTATCTAATAGAGAGAAAAGCTTTTGAGCAGATTTGGGCTTGATTTCACTTCATTTGAACAGAAACACTATTTCAGCATTACTGGACTCAGAAAGCTGTAAACTGACAATCTTGATCATTGAAGTCCTAACATAAGTTTTTGTGCATATAACTTCTAACACATTAAAAACTGTCTTACAGCATTGCAGAAAACATTGTACTTCATAAGGCATAAGCTTGTTTCAGTTTGGCAAGATTTGCACTGAATACTCAATGAAACAGCTTTCTCTAATAGAGAGAAAAGCTTTTGAGCAGATTTGGGCTTGATTTCACTTCATTTGAACAGAAACACTATTTCAACATTATTGGACTCAGAAAGCTGTAAACTGACAATCTTGATCATTGCAGTCCTAACATTAGTTTTTGTGCATATAACTTCTAACACATTAAAAACTGTCTTACAGCATTGCAGAAAACATTGTACTTCATAAGGCATACGCTTGTTTCAGTTTGGCAAGATTTGCACTGAATATTGAATGAAACAGCTTTCTCTAATAGAGAGAAAAGCTTTTGAGCAGATTTGGGCTTGATTTCACTTCATTTGAACAGAAACACTATTTCAGCATTACTGGACTCAGAAAGCTGTAAACTGACAATCTTGATCATTGAAGTCCTAACATTAGTTTTTGTGCATATAACTTCTAACACATTAAAAACTGTCTTACAGCATTGCAGAAAACATTGTACTTCATAAGGCATAAGCTTGTTTCAGTTTGGCAAGATTTGCACTGAATACTGAATGAAACAGCTTTATCTAATAGAGAGAAAAGCTTTTGAGCAGATTTGGGCTTGATTTCACTTCATTTCAACAGAAACACTATTTCAGCATTACTGGACTCAGAAAGCTGTAAACTGACAATCTTGATCATTGAAGTCCTAACATAAGTTTTTGTGCATATAACTTCTAACACATTAAAAGCTGTCTTACAGCATTGCAGAAAACATTGTACTTCATAAGACATAAGCTTGTTTCAGTTTGGCAAGATTTGCACTGAATATTGAATGAAACAGCTTTCTCTAATAGAGAGAAAAGCTTTTGAGCAGATTTGGGCTTGATTTCACTTCATTTGAACAGAAACACTATTTCAACATTACTGGACTCAGAAAGCTGTAAACTGACAATCTTGATCATTGCAGTCCTAACATTAGTTTTTGTGTATATAACTTCTAACACATTAAAAACTGTCTTACAGCATTGCAGAAAACATTTTATTTCATTAGACATAAGCATGTTTCAGTTTGGCAAGATTTGCACTGAATACTGAATGAAACAGCTTTCTCTAATAGAGAGAAAAGCTTTTGAGCAGATTTGGGCTTGATTTCACTTCATTTGAACAGAAACACTATTTCAGCATTACTGGACTCAGAAAGCTGTAAACTGACAATCTTGATCATTGAAGTCCTAACATTAGTTTTTGTGCATATAACTTCTAACACATTAAAAACTGTCTTACAGCATTGCAGAAAACATTGTACTTCATAAGGCATAAGCTTGTTTCAGTTTGGCAAGATTTGCACTGAATACTGAATGAAACAGCTTTATCTAATAGAGAGAAAAGCTTTTGAGCAGATTTGGGCTTGATTTCACTTCATTTCAACAGAAACACTATTTCAGCATTACTGGACTCAGAAAGCTGTAAACTGACAATCTTGATCATTGAAGTCCTAACATAAGTTTTTGTGCATATAACTTCTAACACATTAAAAACTGTCTTACAGCATTGCAGAAAACATTGTACTTCATAAGACATAAGCTTGTTTCAGTTTGGCAAGATTTGCACTGAATACTGAATGAAACAGCTTTATCTAATAGAGAGAAAAGCTTTTGAGCAGATTTGGGCTTGATTTCACTTCATTTCAACAGAAACACTATTTCAGCATTACTGGACTCAGAAAGCTGTAAACTGACAATCTTGATCATTGAAGTCCTAACATTAGTTTTTGTGCATATAACTTCTAACACATTAAAAACTGTCTTACAGCATTGCAGAAAACATTGTACTTCATAAGACATAAGCTTGTTTCAGTTTGGCAAGATTTGCACTGAATACTGAATGAAACAGCTTTATCTAATAGAGAGAAAAGCTTTTGAGCAGATTTGGGCTTGATTTCACTTCATTTCAACAGAAACACTATTTCAGCATTACTGGACTCAGAAAGCTGTAAACTGACAATCTTGATCATTGAAGTCCTAACATAAGTTTTTGTGCATATAACTTCTAACACATTAAAAACTGTCTTACAGCATTGCAGAAAACATTGTACTTCATAAGACATAAGCTTGTTTCAGTTTGGCAAGATTTGCACTGAATACTGAATGAAACAGCTTTATCTAATAGAGAGAAAAGCTTTTGAGCAGATTTGGGCTTGATTTCACTTCATTTGAACAGAAACACTATTTCAACATTACTGGACTCAGAAAGCTGTAAACTGACAATCTTGATCATTGCAGTCCTAACATTAGTTTTTGTGCATATAACTTCTAACACATTAAAAACTGTCTTACAGCATTGCAGAAAACATTGTACTTCATAAGGCATACGCTTATTTCAGTTTGGCAAGATTTGCACTGAATATTGAATGAAACAGCATTCTCTAATAGAGAGAAAAGCTTTTGAGCAGATTTGGGCTTGATTTCACTTCATTTGAACAGAAACACTATTTCAGCATTACTGGACTCAGAAAGCTGCAAACTGACAATCTTGATCATTGAAGTCCTAACATAAGTTTTTGTGCATATAACTTCTAACACATTAAAAACTGTCTTACAGCATTGCAGAAAACATTGTACTTCATAAGGCATAAGCTTGTTTCAGTTTGGCAAGATTTGCACTGAATACTGAATGAAACAGCTTTATCTAATAGAGAGAAAAGCTTTTGAGCAGATTTGGGCTTGATTTCACTTCATTTCAACAGAAACACTATTTCAGCATTACTGGACTCAGAAAACTGTAAACTGACAATCTTGATCATTGAAGTCCTAACATAAGATTTTGTGCATATAACTTCTAACACATTAAAAACTGTCTTACAGCATTGCAGAAAACATTGTACTTCATAAGGCAAAAGCTTGTTTCAGTTTGGCAAGATTTGCACTGAATACTGAATGAAACAGCTTTATCTAATAGAGAGAAAAGCTTTTGAGCAGATTTGGGCTTGATTTCACTTCATTTGAACAGAAACACTATTTCAGCATTACTGGACTCAGAAAGCTGTAAACTGACAATCTTGATCATTGAAGTCCTAACATAAGTTTTTGTGCATATAACTTCTAACACATTAAAAACTGTCTTACAGCATTGCAGAAAACATTGTACTTCATAAGGCATACGCTTGTTTCAGTTTGGCAAGATTTGCACTGAATATTGAATGAAACAGCTTTCTCTAATAGAGAGAAAAGCTTTTGAGCAGATTTGGGCTTGATTTCACTTCATTTGAACAGAAACACTATTTCAACATTACTGGACTCAGAAAGCTGTAAACTGACAATCTTGATCATTGCAGTCCTAACATTAGTTTTTGTGTATATAACTTCTAACACATTAAAAACTGTCTTACAGCATTGCAGAAAACATTTTATTTCATAAGACATAAGCATGTTTCAGTTTGGCAAGATTTGCACTGAATACTGAATGAAACAGCTTTCTCCAATAGAGAGAAAAGCTTTTGAGCAGATTTGGGCTTGATTTCACTTCATTTGAACAGAAACACTATTTCAGCATTACTGGACTCAGAAAGCTGTAAACTGACAATCTTGATCATTGAAGTCCTAACATTAGTTTTTGTGCATATAACTTCTAACACATTAAAAACTGTCTTACAGCATTGCAGAAAACATTGTACTTCATAAGGCATAAGCTTGTTTCAGTTTGGCAAGATTTGCACTGAATACTGAATGAAACAGCTTTATCTAATAAAGAGAAAAGCTTTTGAGCAGATTTGGGCTTGATTTCACTTCATTTGAACAGAAACACTATTTCAACATTACTGGACTCAGAAAGCTGTAAACTGACAATCTTGATCATTGCAGTCCTAACATTAGTTTTTGTGTATATAACTTCTAACACATTAAAAACTGTCTTACAGCATTGCAGAAAACATTGTACTTCATAAGGCATAAGCTTGTTTCAGTTTGGCAAGATTTGCACTGAATACTGAATGAAACAGCTTTATCTAATAGAGAGAAAAGCTTTTGAGCAGATTTGGGCTTGATTTCACTTCATTTCAACAGAAACACTATTTCAGCATTACTGGACTCAGAAAGCTGTAAACTGACAATCTTGATCATTGAAGTCCTAACATAAGTTTTTGTGCATATAACTTCTAACACATTAAAAGCTGTCTTACAGCATTGCAGAAAACATTGTACTTCATAAGACATAAGCTTGTTTCAGTTTGGCAAGATTTGCACTGAATACTGAATGAAACAGCTTTCTCTAATAGAGAGAAAAGCTTTTGAGCAGATTTGGGCTTGATTTCACTTCATTTCAACAGAAACACTATTTCAGCATTACTGGACTCAGAAAGCTGTAAACTGACAATCTTGATCATTGAAGTCCTAACATAAGTTTTTGTGCATATAACTTCTAACACATTAAAAACTGTCTTACAGCATTGCAGAAAACATTGTACTTCATAAGACATAAGCTTGTTTCAGTTTGGCAAGATTTGCACTGAATACTGAATGAAACAGCTTTATCTAATAGAGAGAAAAGCTTTTGAGCAGATTTGGGCTTGATTTCACTTCATTTCAACAGAAACACTATTTCAGCATTACTGGACTCAGAAAGCTGTAAACTGACAATCTTGATCATTGAAGTCCTAACATAAGATTTTGTGCATATAACTTCTAACACATTAAAAACTGTCTTACAGCATTGTAGAAAACATTGTACTTCATAAGATATAAGCTTGTTTCAGTTTGGCAAGATTTGCACTGAATATTGAATGAAACAGCTTTCTCTAATAGAGAGAAAAGCTTTTGAGCAGATTTGGGCTTGATTTCACTTCATTTGAACAGAAACACTATTTCAACATTACTGGACTCAGAAAGCTGTAAACTGACAATCTTGATCATTGCAGTCCTAACATTAGTTTTTGTGCATATAACTTCTAACACATTAAAAACTGTCTTATAGCATTGCAGAAAACATTGTACTTCATAAGGCATAAGCTTGTTTCAGTTTGGCAAGATTTGCACTGAATATTGAATGAAACAGCTTTCTCTAATAGAGAGAAAAGCTTTTGAGCAGATTTGGGCTTGATTTCACTTCATTTGAACAGAAACACTATTTCAGCATTACTGGACTCAGAAAGCTGTAAACTGCCAATCTTGATCATTGAAGTTCTAACATTAGTTTTTGTGTATATAACTTCTAACACATTAAAAACTGTCTTACAGCATTGCAAAAAACATTTCATTTCATAAGACATAAGCTTGTTTCAGTTTGGCAAGATTTGCACTGAATACTCAATGAAACCGCATTCTCTATTAGAGAGAAAAGCTTTTGAGCAGATTTGGGCTTGATTTCACTTCATTTGAACAGAAACACTATTTCAGCATTACTGGACTCAGAAAGCTGTAAACTGACAATCTTGATCATTGAAGTCCTAACATTAGTTTTTGTGCATATAACTTCTAACACATTAAAAACTGTCTTACAGCATTGCAGAAAACATTGTACTTCATAAGACATAAGCTTGTTTCAGTTTGGCAAGATTTGCACTGAATACTGAATGAAACAGCTTTATCTAATAGAGAGAAAAGCTTTTGAGCAGATTTGGGCTTGATTTCACTTCATTTCAACAGAAACACTATTTCAGCATTACTGGACTCAGAAAGCTGTAAACTGACAATCTTGATCATTGAAGTCCTAACATAAGTTTTTGTGCATATAACTTCTAACACATTAAAAACTGTCTTACAGCATTGCAGAAAACATTGTACTTCATAAGGCATACGCTTATTTCAGTTTGGCAAGATTTGCACTGAATATTGAATGAAACAGCATTCTCTAATAGAGAGAAAAGCTTTTGAGCAGATTTGGGCTTGATTTCACTTCATTTGAACAGAAACACTATTTCAGCATTACTGGACTCAGAAAGCTGTAAACTGACAATCTTGATCATTGAAGTCCTAACATAAGTTTTTGTGCATATAACTTCTAACACATTAAAAACTGTCTTACAGCATTGCAGAAAACATTGTACTTCATAAGGCATAAGCTTGTTTCAGTTTGGCAAGATTTGCACTGAATACTGAATGAAACAGCTTTATCTAATAGAGAGAAAAGCTTTTGAGCAGATTTGGGCTTGATTTCACTTCATTTCAACAGAAACACTATTTCAGCATTACTGGACTCAGAAAACTGTAAACTGACAATCTTGATCATTGAAGTCCTAACATAAGATTTTGTGCATATAACTTCTAACACATTAAAAACTGTCTTACAGCATTGCAGAAAACATTGTACTTCATAAGGCAAAAGCTTGTTTCAGTTTGGCAAGATTTGCACTGAATACTGAATGAAACAGCTTTATCTAATAGAGAGAAAAGCTTTTGAGCAGATTTGGGCTTGATTTCACTTCATTTGAACAGAAACACTATTTCAGCATTACTGGACTCAGAAAGCTGTAAACTGACAATCTTGATCATTGAAGTCCTAACATAAGTTTTTGTGCATATAACTTCTAACACATTAAAAGCTGTCTTACAGCATTGCAGAAAACATTGTACTTCATAAGACATAAGCTTGTTTCAGTTTGGCAAGATTTGCACTGAATACTGAATGAAACAGCTTTATCTAATAGAGAGAAAAGCTTTTGAGCAGATTTGGGCTTGATTTCACTTCATTTGAACAGAAACACTATTTCAGCATTACTGGACTCAGAAAGCTGTAAACTGACAATCTTGATCATTGAAGTCCTAACATAAGTTTTTGTGCATATAACTTCTAACACATTAAAAACTGTCTTACAGCATTGCAGAAAACATTGTACTTCATAAGGCATAAGCTTGTTTCAGTTTGGCAAGATTTGCACTGAATACTCAATGAAACAGCTTTCTCTAATAGAGAGAAAAGCTTTTGAGCAGATTTGGGCTTGATTTCACTTCATTTGAACAGAAACACTATTTCAACATTATTGGACTCAGAAAGCTGTAAACTGACAATCTTGATCATTGCAGTCCTAACATTAGTTTTTGTGCATATAACTTCTAACACATTAAAAACTGTCTTACAGCATTGCAGAAAACATTGTACTTCATAAGGCATACGCTTGTTTCAGTTTGGCAAGATTTGCACTGAATATTGAATGAAACAGCTTTCTCTAATAGAGAGAAAAGCTTTTGAGCAGATTTGGGCTTGATTTCACTTCATTTGAACAGAAACACTATTTCAGCATTACTGGACTCAGAAAGCTGTAAACTGACAATCTTGATCATTGAAGTCCTAACATTAGTTTTTGTGCATATAACTTCTAACACATTAAAAACTGTCTTACAGCATTGCAGAAAACATTGTACTTCATAAGGCATAAGCTTGTTTCAGTTTGGCAAGATTTGCACTGAATACTGAATGAAACAGCTTTATCTAATAGAGAGAAAAGCTTTTGAGCAGATTTGGGCTTGATTTCACTTCATTTCAACAGAAACACTATTTCAGCATTACTGGACTCAGAAAGCTGTAAACTGACAATCTTGATCATTGAAGTCCTAACATAAGTTTTTGTGCATATAACTTCTAACACATTAAAAGCTGTCTTACAGCATTGCAGAAAACATTGTACTTCATAAGACATAAGCTTGTTTCAGTTTGGCAAGATTTGCACTGAATATTGAATGAAACAGCTTTCTCTAATAGAGAGAAAAGCTTTTGAGCAGATTTGGGCTTGATTTCACTTCATTTGAACAGAAACACTATTTCAACATTACTGGACTCAGAAAGCTGTAAACTGACAATCTTGATCATTGCAGTCCTAACATTAGTTTTTGTGTATATAACTTCTAACACATTAAAAACTGTCTTACAGCATTGCAGAAAACATTTTATTTCATTAGACATAAGCATGTTTCAGTTTGGCAAGATTTGCACTGAATACTGAATGAAACAGCTTTCTCTAATAGAGAGAAAAGCTTTTGAGCAGATTTGGGCTTGATTTCACTTCATTTGAACAGAAACACTATTTCAGCATTACTGGACTCAGAAAGCTGTAAACTGACAATCTTGATCATTGAAGTCCTAACATTAGTTTTTGTGCATATAACTTCTAACACATTAAAAACTGTCTTACAGCATTGCAGAAAACATTGTACTTCATAAGGCATAAGCTTGTTTCAGTTTGGCAAGATTTGCACTGAATACTGAATGAAACAGCTTTATCTAATAGAGAGAAAAGCTTTTGAGCAGATTTGGGCTTGATTTCACTTCATTTCAACAGAAACACTATTTCAGCATTACTGGACTCAGAAAGCTGTAAACTGACAATCTTGATCATTGAAGTCCTAACATAAGTTTTTGTGCATATAACTTCTAACACATTAAAAACTGTCTTACAGCATTGCAGAAAACATTGTACTTCATAAGACATAAGCTTGTTTCAGTTTGGCAAGATTTGCACTGAATACTGAATGAAACAGCTTTATCTAATAGAGAGAAAAGCTTTTGAGCAGATTTGGGCTTGATTTCACTTCATTTCAACAGAAACACTATTTCAGCATTACTGGACTCAGAAAGCTGTAAACTGACAATCTTGATCATTGAAGTCCTAACATTAGTTTTTGTGCATATAACTTCTAACACATTAAAAACTGTCTTACAGCATTGCAGAAAACATTGTACTTCATAAGACATAAGCTTGTTTCAGTTTGGCAAGATTTGCACTGAATACTGAATGAAACAGCTTTATCTAATAGAGAGAAAAGCTTTTGAGCAGATTTGGGCTTGATTTCACTTCATTTCAACAGAAACACTATTTCAGCATTACTGGACTCAGAAAGCTGTAAACTGACAATCTTGATCATTGAAGTCCTAACATAAGTTTTTGTGCATATAACTTCTAACACATTAAAAACTGTCTTACAGCATTGCAGAAAACATTGTACTTCATAAGACATAAGCTTGTTTCAGTTTGGCAAGATTTGCACTGAATACTGAATGAAACAGCTTTATCTAATAGAGAGAAAAGCTTTTGAGCAGATTTGGGCTTGATTTCACTTCATTTGAACAGAAACACTATTTCAACATTACTGGACTCAGAAAGCTGTAAACTGACAATCTTGATCATTGCAGTCCTAACATTAGTTTTTGTGCATATAACTTCTAACACATTAAAAACTGTCTTACAGCATTGCAGAAAACATTGTACTTCATAAGGCATACGCTTATTTCAGTTTGGCAAGATTTGCACTGAATATTGAATGAAACAGCATTCTCTAATAGAGAGAAAAGCTTTTGAGCAGATTTGGGCTTGATTTCACTTCATTTGAACAGAAACACTATTTCAGCATTACTGGACTCAGAAAGCTGCAAACTGACAATCTTGATCATTGAAGTCCTAACATAAGTTTTTGTGCATATAACTTCTAACACATTAAAAACTGTCTTACAGCATTGCAGAAAACATTGTACTTCATAAGGCATAAGCTTGTTTCAGTTTGGCAAGATTTGCACTGAATACTGAATGAAACAGCTTTATCTAATAGAGAGAAAAGCTTTTGAGCAGATTTGGGCTTGATTTCACTTCATTTCAACAGAAACACTATTTCAGCATTACTGGACTCAGAAAACTGTAAACTGACAATCTTGATCATTGAAGTCCTAACATAAGATTTTGTGCATATAACTTCTAACACATTAAAAACTGTCTTACAGCATTGCAGAAAACATTGTACTTCATAAGGCAAAAGCTTGTTTCAGTTTGGCAAGATTTGCACTGAATACTGAATGAAACAGCTTTATCTAATAGAGAGAAAAGCTTTTGAGCAGATTTGGGCTTGATTTCACTTCATTTGAACAGAAACACTATTTCAGCATTACTGGACTCAGAAAGCTGTAAACTGACAATCTTGATCATTGAAGTCCTAACATAAGTTTTTGTGCATATAACTTCTAACACATTAAAAACTGTCTTACAGCATTGCAGAAAACATTGTACTTCATAAGGCATACGCTTGTTTCAGTTTGGCAAGATTTGCACTGAATATTGAATGAAACAGCTTTCTCTAATAGAGAGAAAAGCTTTTGAGCAGATTTGGGCTTGATTTCACTTCATTTGAACAGAAACACTATTTCAACATTACTGGACTCAGAAAGCTGTAAACTGACAATCTTGATCATTGCAGTCCTAACATTAGTTTTTGTGTATATAACTTCTAACACATTAAAAACTGTCTTACAGCATTGCAGAAAACATTTTATTTCATAAGACATAAGCATGTTTCAGTTTGGCAAGATTTGCACTGAATACTGAATGAAACAGCTTTCTCCAATAGAGAGAAAAGCTTTTGAGCAGATTTGGGCTTGATTTCACTTCATTTGAACAGAAACACTATTTCAGCATTACTGGACTCAGAAAGCTGTAAACTGACAATCTTGATCATTGAAGTCCTAACATTAGTTTTTGTGCATATAACTTCTAACACATTAAAAACTGTCTTACAGCATTGCAGAAAACATTGTACTTCATAAGGCATAAGCTTGTTTCAGTTTGGCAAGATTTGCACTGAATACTGAATGAAACAGCTTTATCTAATAAAGAGAAAAGCTTTTGAGCAGATTTGGGCTTGATTTCACTTCATTTCAACAGAAACACTATTTCAGCATTACTGGACTCAGAAAGCTGTAAACTGACAATCTTGATCATTGAAGTCCTAACATAAGTTTTTGTGCATATAACTTCTAACACATTAAAAGCTGTCTTACAGCATTGCAGAAAACATTGTACTTCATAAGACATAAGCTTGTTTCAGTTTGGCAAGATTTGCACTGAATACTGAATGAAACAGCTTTATCTAATAGAGAGAAAAGCTTTTGAGCAGATTTGGGCTTGATTTCACTTCATTTGAACAGAAACACTATTTCAACATTACTGGACTCAGAAAGCTGTAAACTGACAATCTTGATCATTGCAGTCCTAACATTAGTTTTTGTGCATATAACTTCTAACACATTAAAAACTGTCTTACAGCATTGCAGAAAACATTGTACTTCATAAGGCATACGCTTGTTGCAGTTTGGCAAGATTTGCACTGAATATTGAATGAAACAGCTTTCTCTAATAGAGAGAAAAGCTTTTGAGCAGATTTGGGGTTGATTTCACTTCATTTGAACAGAAACACTATTTCAACATTACTGGACTCAGAAAGCTGTAAACTGACAATCTTGATCATTGCAGTCCTAACATTAGTTTTTGTGTATATAACTTCTAACACATTAAAAACTGTCTTACAGCATTGCCGAAAACATTTTATTTGATAAGACATAAGCATGTTTCAGTTTGGCAAGATTTGCACTGAATACTGAATGAAACAGCTTTCTCTAATAGAGAGAAAAGCTTTTGAGCAGATTTGGGCTTGATTTCACTTCATTTGAACAGAAACACTATTTCAGCATTACTGGACTCAGAAAGCTGTAAACTGACAATCTTGATCATTGAAGTCCTAACATTAGTTTTTGTGCATATAACTTCTAACACATTAAAAACTGTCTTACAGCATTGCAGAAAACATTGTACTTCATAAGGCATAAGCTTGTTTCAGTTTGGCAAGATTTGCACTGAATACTGAATGAAACAGCTTTATCTAATAGAGAGAAAAGCTTTTGAGCAGATTTGGGCTTGATTTCACTTCATTTCAACAGAAACACTATTTCAGCATTACTGGACTCAGAAAGCTGTAAACTGACAATCTTGATCATTGAAGTCCTAACATAAGTTTTTGTGCATATAACTTCTAACACATTAAAAGCTGTCTTACAGCATTGCAGAAAACATTGTACTTCATAAGACATAAGCTTGTTTCAGTTTGGCAAGATTTGCACTGAATACTGAATGAAACAGCTTTATCTAATAGAGAGAAAAGCTTTTGAGCAGATTTGGGCTTGATTTCACTTCATTTCAACAGAAACACTATTTCAGCATTACTGGACTCAGAAAGCTGTAAACTGACAATCTTGATCATTGAAGTCCTAACATAAGTTTTTGTGCATATAACTTCTAACACATTAAAAACTGTCTTACAGCATTGCAGAAAACATTGTACTTCATAAGACATAAGCTTGTTTCAGTTTGGCAAGATTTGCACTGAATACTGAATGAAACAGCTTTATCTAATAGAGAGAAAAGCTTTTGAGCAGATTTGGGCTTGATTTCACTTCATTTGAACAGAAACACTATTTCAGCATTACTGGACTCAGAAAGCTGTAAACTGACAATCTTGATCATTGAAGTCCTAACATAAGATTTTGTGCATATAACTTCTAACACATTAAAAACTGTCTTACAGCATTGTAGAAAACATTGTACTTCATAAGATATAAGCTTGTTTCAGTTTGGCAAGATTTGCACTGAATATTGAATGAAACAGCTTTCTCTAATAGAGAGAAAAGCTTTTGAGCAGATTTGGGCTTGATTTCACTTCATTTGAACAGAAACACTATTTCAACATTACTGGACTCAGAAAGCTGTAAACTGACAATCTTGATCATTGCAGTCCTAACATTAGTTTTTGTGCATATAACTTCTAACACATTAAAAACTGTCTTATAGCATTGCAGAAAACATTGTACTTCATAAGGCATAAGCTTGTTTCAGTTTGGCAAGATTTGCACTGAATACTCAATGAAACCGCATTCTCTATTAGAGAGAAAAGCTTTTGAGCAGATTTGGGCTTGATTTCACTTCATTTGAACAGAAACACTATTTCAGCATTACTGGACTCAGAAAGCTGTAAACTGACAATCTTGATCATTGAAGTCCTAACATTAGTTTTTGTGCATATAACTTCTAACACATTAAAAACTGTCTTACAGCATTGCAGAAAACATTGTACTTCATAAGACATAAGCTTGTTTCAGTTTGGCAAGATTTGCACTGAATACTGAATGAAACAGCTTTATCTAATAGAGAGAAAAGCTTTTGAGCAGATTTGGGCTTGATTTCACTTCATTTCAACAGAAACACTATTTCAGCATTACTGGACTCAGAAAGCTGTAAACTGACAATCTTGATCATTGAAGTCCTAACATAAGTTTTTGTGCATATAACTTCTAACACATTAAAAACTGTCTTACAGCATTGCAGAAAACATTGTACTTCATAAGACATAAGCTTGTTTCAGTTTGGCAAGATTTGCACTGAATACTGAATGAAACAGCTTTATCTAATAGAGAGAAAAGCTTTTGAGCAGATTTGGGCTTGATTTCACTTCATTTCAACAGAAACACTATTTCAGCATTACTGGACTCAGAAAGCTGTAAACTGACAATCTTGATCATTGAAGTCCTAACATTAGTTTTTGTGCATATAACTTCTAACACATTAAAAACTGTCTTACAGCATTGCAGAAAACATTGTACTTCATAAGACATAAGCTTGTTTCAGTTTGGCAAGATTTGCACTGAATACTGAATGAAACAGCATTCTCTAATAGAGAGAAAAGCTTTTGAGCAGATTTGGGCTTGATTTCACTTCATTTGAACAGAAACACTATTTCAGCATTACTGGACTCAGAAAGCTGTAAACTGACAATCTTGATCATTGAAGTCCTAACATAAGTTTTTGTGCATATAACTTCTAACACATTAAAAACTGTCTTACAGCATTGCAGAAAACATTGTACTTCATAAGGCATAAGCTTGTTTCAGTTTGGCAAGATTTGCACTGAATACTGAATGAAACAGCTTTATCTAATAGAGAGAAAAGCTTTTGAGCAGATTTGGGCTTGATTTCACTTCATTTCAACAGAAACACTATTTCAGCATTACTGGACTCAGAAAACTGTAAACTGACAATCTTGATCATTGAAGTCCTAACATTAGTTTTTGTGCATATAACTTCTAACACATTAAAAACTGTCTTACAGCATTGCAGAAAACATTGTACTTCATAAGGCATACGCTTATTTCAGTTTGGCAAGATTTGCACTGAATATTGAATGAAACAGCATTCTCTAATAGAGAGAAAAGCTTTTGAGCAGATTTGGGCTTGATTTCACTTCATTTGAACAGAAACACTATTTCAGCATTACTGGACTCAGAAAGCTGTAAACTGACAATCTTGATCATTGAAGTCCTAACATAAGTTTTTGTGCATATAACTTCTAACACATTAAAAACTGTCTTACAGCATTGCAGAAAACATTGTACTTCATAAGGCATAAGCTTGTTTCAGTTTGGCAAGATTTGCACTGAATACTGAATGAAACAGCTTTATCTAATAGAGAGAAAAGCTTTTGAGCAGATTTGGGCTTGATTTCACTTCATTTGAACAGAAACACTATTTCAGCATTACTGGACTCAGAAAGCTGTAAACTGACAATCTTGATCATTGAAGTCCTAACATTAGTTTTTGTGCATATAACTTCTAACACATTAAAAACTGTCTTACAGCATTGCAGAAAACATTGTACTTCATAAGACATAAGCTTGTTTCAGTTTGGCAAGATTTGCACTGAATACTGAATGAAACAGCTTTATCTAATAGAGAGAAAAGCTTTTGAGCAGATTTGGGCTTGATTTCACTTCATTTCAACAGAAACACTATTTCAGCATTACTGGACTCAGAAAGCTGTAAACTGACAATCTTGATCATTGAAGTCCTAACATAAGTTTTTGTGCATATAACTTCTAACACATTAAAAACTGTCTTACAGCATTGCAGAAAACATTGTACTTCATAAGGCATAAGCTTGTTTCAGTTTGGCAAGATTTGCACTGAATATTGAATGAAACAGCTTTCTCTAATAGAGAGAAAAGCTTTTGAGCAGATTTGGGCTTGATTTCACTTCATTTGAACAGAAACACTATTTCAACATTATTGGACTCAGAAAGCTGTAAACTGACAATCTTGATCATTGCAGTCCTAACATTAGTTTTTGTGCATATAACTTCTAACACATTAAAAACTGTCTTACAGCATTGCAGAAAACATTGTACTTCATAAGGCATACGCTTGTTTCAGTTTGGCAAGATTTGCACTGAATATTGAATGAAACAGCTTTCTCTAATAGAGAGAAAAGCTTTTGAGCAGATTTGGGCTTGATTTCACTTCATTTGAACAGAAACACTATTTCAGCATTACTGGACTCAGAAAGCTGTAAACTGACAATCTTGATCATTGAAGTCCTAACATTAGTTTTTGTGCATATAACTTCTAACACATTAAAAACTGTCTTACAGCATTGCAGAAAACATTGTACTTCATAAGGCATAAGCTTGTTTCAGTTTGGCAAGATTTGCACTGAATACTGAATGAAACAGCTTTATCTAATAGAGAGAAAAGCTTTTGAGCAGATTTGGGCTTGATTTCACTTCATTTCAACAGAAACACTATTTCAGCATTACTGGACTCAGAAAGCTGTAAACTGACAATCTTGATCATTGAAGTCCTAACATAAGTTTTTGTGCATATAACTTCTAACACATTAAAAGCTGTCTTACAGCATTGCAGAAAACATTGTACTTCATAAGACATAAGCTTGTTTCAGTTTGGCAAGATTTGCACTGAATACTGAATGAAACAGCTTTATCTAATAGAGAGAAAAGCTTTTGAGCAGATTTGGGCTTGATTTCACTTCATTTGAACAGAAACACTATTTCAGCATTACTGGACTCAGAAAGCTGTAAACTGACAATCTTGATCATTGAAGTCCTAACATTAGTTTTTGTGCATATAACTTCTAACACATTAAAAACTGTCTTACAGCATTGCAGAAAACATTGTACTTCATAAGGCATAAGCTTGTTTCAGTTTGGCAAGATTTGCACTGAATACTGAATGAAACAGCTTTATCTAATAGAGAGAAAAGCTTTTGAGCAGATTTGGGCTTGATTTCACTTCATTTGAACAGAAACACTATTTCAACATTACTGGACTCAGAAAGCTGTAAACTGACAATCTTGATCATTGAAGTCCTAACATTAGTTTTTGTGCATATAACTTCTAACACATTAAAAACTGTCTTACAGCATTGCAGAAAACATTGTACTTCATAAGGCATAAGCTTGTTTCAGTTTGGCAAGATTTGCACTGAATACTGAATGAAACAGCTTTATCTAATAGAGAGAAAAGCTTTTGAGCAGATTTGGGCTTGATTTCACTTCATTTGAACAGAAACACTATTTCAGCATTACTGGACTCAGAAAGCTGTAAACTGACAATCTTGATCATTGAAGTCCTAACATAAGTTTTTGTGCATATAACTTCTAACACATTAAAAGCTGTCTTACAGCATTGCAGAAAACATTGTACTTCATAAGACATAAGCTTGTTTCAGTTTGGCAAGATTTGCACTGAATACTGAATGAAACAGCTTTATCTAATAGAGAGAAAAGCTTTTGAGCAGATTTGGGCTTGATTTCACTTCATTTGAACAGAAACACTATTTCAGCATTACTGGACTCAGAAAGCTGTAAACTGACAATCTTGATCATTGAAGTCCTAACATAAGTTTTTGTGCATATAACTTCTAACACATTAAAAACTGTCTTACAGCATTGCAGAAAACATTGTACTTCATAAGACATAAGCTTGTTTCAGTTTGGCAAGATTTGCACTGAATACTGAATGAAACAGCTTTATCTAATAGAGAGAAAAGCTTTTGAGCAGATTTGGGCTTGATTTCACTTCATTTCAACAGAAACACTATTTCAGCATTACTGGACTCAGAAAGCTGTAAACTGACAATCTTGATCATTGAAGTCCTAACATAAGATTTTGTGCATATAACTTCTAACACATTAAAAACTGTCTTACAGCATTGTAGAAAACATTGTACTTCATAAGATATAAGCTTGTTTCAGTTTGGCAAGATTTGCACTGAATATTGAATGAAACAGCTTTCTCTAATAGAGAGAAAAGCTTTTGAGCAGATTTGGGCTTGATTTC
This sequence comes from Carassius gibelio, assembly GCF_023724105.1. Lineage (NCBI taxonomy): Eukaryota > Metazoa > Chordata > Actinopteri > Cypriniformes > Cyprinidae > Carassius > Carassius gibelio. Next base: position 80,301 of record NC_068376.1, on the reverse strand, counting down.
ACTTCATTTGAACAGAAACACTATTTCAACATTACTGGACTCAGAAAGCTGTAAACTGCCAATCTTGATCATTGAAGTTCTAACATTAGTTTTTGTGTATATAACTTCTAACACATTAAAAACTGTCTTACAGCATTGCAAAAAACATTTCATTTCATAAGACATAAGCTTGTTTCAGTTTGGCAAGATTTGCACTGAATACTCAATGAAACCGCATTCTCTATTAGAGAGAAAAGCTTTTGAGCAGATTTGGGCTTGATTTCACTTCATTTCAACAGAAACACTATTTCAACATTACTGGACTCAGAAAGCTGTAAACTGCCAATCTTGATCATTGAAGTTCTAACATTAGTTTTTGTGTATATAACTTCTAACACATTAAAAACTGTCTTACAGCATTGCAAAAAACATTTCATTTCATAAGACATAAGCTTGTTTCAGTTTGGCAAGATTTGCACTGAATACTCAATGAAACCGCATTCTCTATTAGAGAGAAAAGCTTTTGAGCAGATTTGGGCTTGATTTCACTTCATTTGAACAGAAACACTATTTCAGCATTACTGGACTCAGAAAGCTGTAAACTGACAATCTTGATCATTGAAGTCCTAACATTAGTTTTTGTGCATATAACTTCTAACACATTAAAAACTGTCTTACAGCATTGCAGAAAACATTGTACTTCATAAGACATAAGCTTGTTTCAGTTTGGCAAGATTTGCACTGAATACTGAATGAAACAGCTTTATCTAATAGAGAGAAAAGCTTTTGAGCAGATTTGGGCTTGATTTCACTTCATTTGAACAGAAACACTATTTCAACATTACTGGACTCAGAAAGCTGTAAACTGACAATCTTGATTATTGCAGTCCTAACATTAGTTTTTGTGCATATAACTTCTAACACATTAAAAACTGTCTTACAGCATTGCAAAAAACATTGTACTTCATAAGGCATACGCTTGTTTCAGTTTGGCAAGATTTGCACTGAATATTGAATGAAACAGGATTCTCTAATAGAGAGAAAAGCTTTTGAGCAGATTTGGGCTTGATTTCACTTCATTTGAACAGAAACACTATTTCAACATTACTGGACTCAGAAAGCTGTAAACTGACAATCTTGATCATTGCAGTCCTAACATTAGTTTTTGTGTATATAACTTCTAACACATTAAAAACTGTCTTACAGCATTGCAGAAAACATTTTATTTCATAAGACATAAGCATGTTTCAGTTTGGCAAGATTTGCACTGAATACTGAATGAAACAGCTTTCTCTAATAGAGAGAAAAGCTTTTGAGCAGATTTGGGCTTGATTTCACTTCATTTGAACAGAAACACTATTTCAGCATTACTGGACTCAGAAAGCTGTAAACTGACAATCTTGATCATTGAAGTCCTAACATAAGTTTTTGTGCATATAACTTCTAACACATTAAAAACTGTCTTACAGCATTGCAGAAAACATTGTACTTCATAAGGCATACGCTTGTTTCAGTTTGGCAAGATTTGCACTGGATACTGAATGAAACAGCTTTCTCTAATAGAGAGAAAAGCTTTTGAGCAGATTTGGGCTTGATTTCACTTCATTTGAACAGAAACACTATTTCAACATTACTGGACTCAGAAAGCTGTAAACTGCCAATCTTGATCATTGAAGTTCTAACATTAGTTTTTGTGTATATAACTTCTAACACATTAAAAACTGTCTTACAGCATTGCAAAAAACATTTCATTTCATAAGACATAAGCTTGTTTCAGTTTGGCAAGATTTGCACTGAATACTCAATGAAACCGCATTCTCTATTAGAGAGAAAAGCTTTTGAGCAGATTTGGGCTTGATTTCACTTCATTTCAACAGAAACACTATTTCAGCATTACTGGACTCAGAAAGCTGTAAACTGACAATCTTGATCATTGAAGTCCTAACATAAGTTTTTGTGCATATAACTTCTAACACATTAAAAACTGTCTTACAGCATTGCAGAAAACATTGTACTTCATAAGACATAAGCTTGTTTCAGTTTGGCAAGATTTGCACTGAATACTGAATGAAACAGCTTTATCTAATAGAGAGAAAAGCTTTTGAGCAGATTTGGGCTTGATTTCACTTCATTTCAACAGAAACACTATTTCAGCATTACTGGACTCAGAAAACTGTAAACTGACAATCTTGATCATTGAAGTCCTAACATAAGATTTTGTGCATATAACTTCTAACACATTAAAAACTGTCTTACAGCATTGCAGAAAACATTGTACTTCATAAGACATAAGCTTGTTTCAGTTTGGCAAGATTTGCACTGAATATTGAATGAAACAGCTTTCTCTAATAGAGAGAAAAGCTTTTGAGCAGATTTGGGCTTGATTTCACTTCATTTGAACAGAAACACTATTTCAACATTACTGGACTCAGAAAGCTGTAAACTGACAATCTTGATCATTGCAGTCCTAACATTAGTTTTTGTGCATATAACTTCTAACACATTAAAAACTGTCTTACAGCATTGCAGAAAACATTGTACTTCATAAGGAAAAAGCTTGTTTCAGTTTGGCAAGATTTGCACTGAATACTGAATGAAACAGCTTTATCTAATAGAGAGAAAAGCTTTTGAGCAGATTTGGGCTTGATTTCACTTCATTTCAACAGAAACACTATTTCAGCATTACTGGACTCAGAAAGCTGTAAACTGACAATCTTGATCATTGAAGTCCTAACATAAGTTTTTGTGCATATAACTTCTAACACATTAAAAACTGTCTTACAGCATTGCAGAAAACATTGTACTTCATAAGGCATAAGCTTGTTTCAGTTTGGCAAGATTTGCACTGAATATTGAATGAAACAGCATTCTCTAATAGAGAGAAAAGCTTTTGAGCAGATTTGGGCTTGATTTCACTTCATTTGAACAGAAACACTATTTCAGCATTACTGGACTCAGAAAGCTGTAAACTGACAATCTTGATCATTGAAGTCCTAACATAAGTTTTTGTGCATATAACTTCTAACACATTAAAAACTGTCTTACAGCATTGCAGAAAACATTGTACTTCATAAGGCATAAGCTTGTTTCAGTTTGGCAAGATTTGCACTGAATACTGAATGAAACAGCTTTATCTAATAGAGAGAAAAGCTTTTGAGCAGACTTGGGCTTGATTTCACTTCATTTCAACAGAAACACTATTTCAGCATTACTGGACTCAGAAAGCTGTAAACTGACAATCTTGATCATTGCAGTCCTAACATTAGTTTTTGTGCATATAACTTCTAACACATTAAAAACTGTCTTACAGCATTGCAGAAAACATTGTACTTCATAAGGCATACGCTTGTTTCAGTTTGGCAAGATTTGCACTGAATATTGAATGAAACAGCATTCTCTAATAGAGAGAAAAGCTTTTGAGCAGATTTGGGCTTGATTTCACTTCATTTGAACAGAAACACTATTTCAACATTACTGGACTCAGAAAGCTGTAAACTGACAATCTTGATCATTGCAGTCCTAACATTAGTTTTTGTGTACATAACTTCTAACACATTAAAAACTGTCTTACAGCATTGCAGAAAACATTTTATTTCATAAGACATAAGCATGTTTCAGTTTGGCAAGATTTGCACTGAATACTGAATGAAACAGCTTTCTCTAATAGAGAGAAAAGCTTTTGAGCAGATTTGGGCTTGATTTCACTTCATTTGAACAGAAACACTATTTCAGCATTACTGGACTCAGAAAGCTGTAAACTGACAATCTTGATCATTGAAGTCCTAACATAAGTTTTTGTGCATATAACTTCTAACACATTAAAAACTGTCTTACAGCATTGCAGAAAACATTGTACTTCATAAGGCATAAGCTTGTTTCAGTTTGGCAAGATTTGCACTGAATACTGAATGAAACAGCTTTATCTAATAGAGAGAAAAGCTTTTGAGCAGACTTGGGCTTGATTTCACTTCATTTCAACAGAAACACTATTTCAGCATTACTGGACTCAGAAAGCTGTAAACTGACAATCTTGATCATTGAAGTCCTAACATTAGTTTTTGTGCATATAACTTCTAACACATTAAAAACTGTCTTACAGCATTGCAGAAAACATTGTACTTCATAAGACATAAGCTTGTTTCAGTTTGGCAAGATTTGCACTGAATACTGAATGAAACAGCTTTATCTAATAGAGAGAAAAGCTTTTGAGCAGATTTGGGCTTGATTTCACTTCATTTCAACAGAAACACTATTTCAGCATTACTGGACTCAGAAAACTGTAAACTGACAATCTTGATCATTGAAGTCCTAACATAAGATTTTGTGCATATAACTTCTAACACATTAAAAACTGTCTTACAGCATTGCAGAAAACATTGTACTTCATAAGACATAAGCTTGTTTCAGTTTGGCAAGATTTGCACTGAATATTGAATGAAACAGCTTTCTCTAATAGAGAGAAAAGCTTTTGAGCAGATTTGGGCTTGATTTCACTTCATTTGAACAGAAACACTATTTCAACATTACTGGACTCAGAAAGCTGTAAACTGACAATCTTGATCATTGCAGTCCTAACATTAGTTTTTTTGCATATAACTTCTAACACATTAAAAACTGTCTTACAGCATTGCAGAAAACATTGTACTTCATAAGACATAAGCTTGTTTCAGTTTGGCAAGATTTGCACTGAATACTGAATGAAACAGCTTTATCTAATAGAGAGAAAAGCTTTTGAGCAGATTTGGGCTTGATTTCACTTCATTTGAACAGAAACACTATTTCAACATTACTGGACTCAGAAAGCTGTAAACTGACAATCTTGATCATTGCAGTCCTAACATTAGTTTTTGTGTATATAACTTCTAACACATTAAAAACTGTCTTACAGCATTGCAGAAAACATTTTATTTCATTAGACATAAGCATGTTTCAGTTTGGCAAGATTTGCACTGAATACTGAATGAAACAGCTTTCTCTAATAGAGAGAAAAGCTTTTGAGCAGATTTGGGCTTGATTTCACTTCATTTGAACAGAAACACTATTTCAGCATTACTGGACTCAGAAAGCTGTAAACTGACAATCTTGATCATTGAAGTCCTAACATTAGTTTTTGTGCATATAACTTCTAACACATTAAAAACTGTCTTACAGCATTGCAGAAAACATTGTACTTCATAAGGCATAAGCTTGTTTCAGTTTGGCAAGATTTGCACTGAATACTGAATGAAACAGCTTTATCTAATAGAGAGAAAAGCTTTTGAGCAGATTTGGGCTTGATTTCACTTCATTTGAACAGAAACACTATTTCAGCATTACTGGACTCAGAAAGCTGTAAACTGACAATCTTGATCATTGAAGTCCTAACATAAGTTTTTGTGCATATAACTTCTAACACATTAAAAGCTGTCTTACAGCATTGCAGAAAACATTGTACTTCATAAGACATAAGCTTGTTTCAGTTTGGCAAGATTTGCACTGAATACTGAATGAAACAGCTTTATCTAATAGAGAGAAAAGCTTTTGAGCAGATTTGGGCTTGATTTCACTTCATTTGAACAGAAACACTATTTCAGCATTACTGGACTCAGAAAGCTGTAAACTGACAATCTTGATCATTGAAGTCCTAACATAAGTTTTTGTGCATATAACTTCTAACACATTAAAAACTGTCTTACAGCATTGCAGAAAACATTGTACTTCATAAGACATAAGCTTGTTTCAGTTTGGCAAGATTTGCACTGAATACTGAATGAAACAGCTTTATCTAATAGAGAGAAAAGCTTTTGAGCAGATTTGGGCTTGATTTCACTTCATTTCAACAGAAACACTATTTCAGCATTACTGGACTCAGAAAGCTGTAAACTGACAATCTTGATCATTGAAGTCCTAACATAAGATTTTGTGCATATAACTTCTAACACATTAAAAACTGTCTTACAGCATTGTAGAAAACATTGTACTTCATAAGATATAAGCTTGTTTCAGTTTGGCAAGATTTGCACTGAATATTGAATGAAACAGCTTTCTCTAATAGAGAGAAAAGCTTTTGAGCAGATTTGGGCTTGATTTCACTTCATTTGAACAGAAACACTATTTCAACATTACTGGACTCAGAAAGCTGTAAACTGCCAATCTTGATCATTGAAGTTCTAACATTAGTTTTTGTGTATATAACTTCTAACACATTAAAAACTGTCTTACAGCATTGCAAAAAACATTTCATTTCATAAGACATAAGCTTGTTTCAGTTTGGCAAGATTTGCACTGAATACTCAATGAAACCGCATTCTCTATTAGAGAGAAAAGCTTTTGAGCAGATTTGGGCTTGATTTCACTTCATTTGAACAGAAACACTATTTCAGCATTACTGGACTCAGAAAGCTGTAAACTGACAATCTTGATCATTGAAGTCCTAACATTAGTTTTTGTGCATATAACTTCTAACACATTAAAAACTGTCTTACAGCATTGCAGAAAACATTGTACTTCATAAGACATAAGCTTGTTTCAGTTTGGCAAGATTTGCACTGAATACTGAATGAAACAGCTTTATCTAATAGAGAGAAAAGCTTTTGAGCAGATTTGGGCTTGATTTCACTTCATTTGAACAGAAACACTATTTCAACATTACTGGACTCAGAAAGCTGTAAACTGACAATCTTGATTATTGCAGTCCTAACATTAGTTTTTGTGCATATAACTTCTAACACATTAAAAACTGTCTTACAGCATTGCAAAAAACATTGTACTTCATAAGGCATACGCTTGTTTCAGTTTGGCAAGATTTGCACTGAATATTGAATGAAACAGGATTCTCTAATAGAGAGAAAAGCTTTTGAGCAGATTTGGGCTTGATTTCACTTCATTTGAACAGAAACACTATTTCAACATTACTGGACTCAGAAAGCTGTAAACTGACAATCTTGATCATTGCAGTCCTAACATTAGTTTTTGTGTATATAACTTCTAACACATTAAAAACTGTCTTACAGCATTGCAGAAAACATTTTATTTCATAAGACATAAGCATGTTTCAGTTTGGCAAGATTTGCACTGAATACTGAATGAAACAGCTTTCTCTAATAGAGAGAAAAGCTTTTGAGCAGATTTGGGCTTGATTTCACTTCATTTGAACAGAAACACTATTTCAGCATTACTGGACTCAGAAAGCTGTAAACTGACAATCTTGATCATTGAAGTCCTAACATAAGTTTTTGTGCATATAACTTCTAACACATTAAAAACTGTCTTACAGCATTGCAGAAAACATTGTACTTCATAAGGCATACGCTTGTTTCAGTTTGGCAAGATTTGCACTGAATACTGAATGAAACAGCTTTCTCTAATAGAGAGAAAAGCTTTTGAGCAGATTTGGGCTTGATTTCACTTCATTTGAACAGAAACACTATTTCAACATTACTGGACTCAGAAAGCTGTAAACTGCCAATCTTGATCATTGAAGTTCTAACATTAGTTTTTGTGTATATAACTTCTAACACATTAAAAACTGTCTTACAGCATTGCAAAAAACATTTCATTTCATAAGACATAAGCTTGTTTCAGTTTGGCAAGATTTGCACTGAATACTCAATGAAACCGCATTCTCTATTAGAGAGAAAAGCTTTTGAGCAGATTTGGGCTTGATTTCACTTCATTTGAACAGAAACACTATTTCAGCATTACTGGACTCAGAAAGCTGTAAACTGACAATCTTGATCATTGAAGTCCTAACATAAGTATTTGTGCATATAACTTCTAACACATTAAAAACTGTCTTACAGCATTGCAGAAAACATTGTACTTCATAAGGCATAAGCTTGTTTCAGTTTGGCAAGATTTGCACTGAATACTGAATGAAACAGCTTTATCTAATAGAGAGAAAAGCTTTTGAGCAGATTTGGGCTTGATTTCACTTCATTTCAACAGAAACACTATTTCAGCATTACTGGACTCAGAAAGCTGTAAACTGACAATCTTGATCATTGAAGTCCTAACATAAGTTTTTGTGCATATAACTTCTAACACATTAAAAACTGTCTTACAGCATTGCAGAAAACATTGTACTTCATAAGACATAAGCTTGTTTCAGTTTGGCAAGATTTGCACTGAATACTGAATGAAACAGCTTTATCTAATAGAGAGAAAAGCTTTTGAGCAGATTTGGGCTTGATTTCACTTCATTTGAACAGAAACACTATTTCAGCATTACTGGACTCAGAAAGCTGTAAACTGACAATCTTGATCATTGAAGTCCTAACATTAGTTTTTGTGCATATAACTTCTAACACATTAAAAACTGTCTTACAGCATTGCAGAAAACATTGTACTTCATAAGACATAAGCTTGTTTCAGTTTGGCAAGATTTGCACTGAATACTGAATGAAACAGCTTTATCTAATAGAGAGAAAAGCTTTTGAGCAGATTTGGGCTTGATTTCACTTCATTTCAACAGAAACACTATTTCAGCATTACTGGACTCAGAAAGCTGTAAACTGACAATCTTGATCATTGAAGTCCTAACATAAGTTTTTGTGCATATAACTTCTAACACATTAAAAACTGTCTTACAGCATTGCAGAAAACATTGTACTTCATAAGGCATAAGCTTGTTTCAGTTTGGCAAGATTTGCACTGAATATTGAATGAAACAGCTTTCTCTAATAGAGAGAAAAGCTTTTGAGCAGATTTGGGCTTGATTTCACTTCATTTGAACAGAAACACTATTTCAACATTATTGGACTCAGAAAGCTGTAAACTGACAATCTTGATCATTGCAGTCCTAACATTAGTTTTTGTGCATATAACTTCTAACACATTAAAAACTGTCTTACAGCATTGCAGAAAACATTGTACTTCATAAGGCATACGCTTGTTTCAGTTTGGCAAGATTTGCACTGAATATTGAATGAAACAGCTTTCTCTAATAGAGAGAAAAGCTTTTGAGCAGATTTGGGCTTGATTTCACTTCATTTGAACAGAAACACTATTTCAGCATTACTGGACTCAGAAAGCTGTAAACTGACAATCTTGATCATTGAAGTCCTAACATTAGTTTTTGTGCATATAACTTCTAACACATTAAAAACTGTCTGACAGCATTGCAGAAAACATTGTACTTCATAAGGCATAAGCTTGTTTCAGTTTGGCAAGATTTGCACTGAATACTGAATGAAACAGCTTTATCTAATAGAGAGAAAAGCTTTTGAGCAGATTTGGGCTTGATTTCACTTCATTTCAACAGAAACACTATTTCAGCATTACTGGACTCAGAAAGCTGTAAACTGACAATCTTGATCATTGAAGTCCTAACATAAGTTTTTGTGCATATAACTTCTAACACATTAAAAGCTGTCTTACAGCATTGCAGAAAACATTGTACTTCATAAGACATAAGCTTGTTTCAGTTTGGCAAGATTTGCACTGAACACTGAATGAAACAGCTTTATCTAATAGAGAGAAAAGCTTTTGAGCAGATTTGGGCTTGATTTCACTTCATTTCAACAGAAACACTATTTCAGCATTACTGCACTCAGAAAGCTGTAAACTGACAATCTTGATCATTGAAGTCCTAACATTAGTTTTTGTGCATATAACTTCTAACACATTAAAAACTGTCTTACAGCATTGCAGAAAACATTGTACTTCATAAGACATAAGCTTGTTTCAGTTTGGCAAGATTTGCACTGAATACTGAATGAAACAGCTTTATCTAATAGAGAGAAAAGCTTTTGAGCAGATTTGGGCTTGATTTCACTTCATTTCAACAGAAACACTATTTCAGCATTACTGGACTCAGAAAGCTGTAAACTGACAATCTTGATCATTGAAGTCCTAACATTAGTTTTTGTGCATATAACTTCTAACACATTAAAAACTGTCTTACAGCATTGCAGAAAACATTGTACTTCATAAGACATAAGCTTGTTTCAGTTTGGCAAGATTTGCACTGAATACTGAATGAAACAGCTTTATCTAATAGAGAGAAAAGCTTTTGAGCAGATTTGGGCTTGATTTCACTTCATTTCAACAGAAACACTATTTCAGCATTACTGCACTCAGAAAGCTGTAAACTGACAATCTTGATCATTGAAGTCCTAACATTAGTTTTTGTGCATATAACTTCTAACACATTAAAAACTGTCTTACAGCATTGCAGAAAACATTGTACTTCATAAGACATAAGCTTGTTTCAGTTTGGCAAGATTTGCACTGAATACTGAATGAAACAGCTTTATCTAATAGAGAGAAAAGCTTTTGAGCAGATTTGGGCTTGATTTCACTTCATTTCAACAGAAACACTATTTCAGCATTACTGGACTCAGAAAGCTGTAAACTGACAATCTTGATCATTGAAGTCCTAACATAAGTTTTTGTGCATATAACTTCTAACACATTAAAAACTGTCTTACAGCATTGCAGAAAACATTGTACTTCATAAGACATAAGCTTGTTTCAGTTTGGCAAGATTTGCACTGAATATTGAATGAAACAGCTTTCTCTAATAGAGAGAAAAGCTTTTGAGCAGATTTGGGCTTGATTTCACTTCATTTGAACAGAAACACTATTTCAACATTACTGGACTCAGAAAGCTGTAAACTGACAATCTTGATCATTGCAGTCCTAACATTAGTTTTTGTGCATATAACTTCTAACACATTAAAAACTGTCTTACAGCATTGCAGAAAACATTGTACTTCATAAGGAAAAAGCTTGTTTCAGTTTGGCAAGATTTGCACTGAATACTGAATGAAACAGCTTTATCTAATAGAGAGAAAAGCTTTTGAGCAGATTTGGGCTTGATTTCACTTCATTTCAACAGAAACACTATTTCAGCATTACTGGACTCAGAAAGCTGTAAACTGACAATCTTGATCATTGAAGTCCTAACATAAGTTTTTGTGCATATAACTTCTAACACATTAAAAACTGTCTTACAGCATTGCAGAAAACATTGTACTTCATAAGGCATAAGCTTGTTTCAGTTTGGCAAGATTTGCACTGAATACTGAATGAAACAGCTTTATCTAATAGAGAGAAAAGCTTTTGAGCAGACTTGGGCTTGATTTCACTTCATTTCAACAGAAACACTATTTCAGCATTACTGGACTCAGAAAGCTGTAAACTGACAATCTTGATCATTGCAGTCCTAACATTAGTTTTTGTGCATATAACTTCTAACACATTAAAAACTGTCTTACAGCATTGCAGAAAACATTGTACTTCATAAGGCATACGCTTGTTTCAGTTTGGCAAGATTTGCACTGAATATTGAATGAAACAGCATTCTCTAATAGAGAGAAAAGCTTTTGAGCAGATTTGGGCTTGATTTCACTTCATTTGAACAGAAACACTATTTCAACATTACTGGACTCAGAAAGCTGTAAACTGACAATCTTGATCATTGCAGTCCTAACATTAGTTTTTGTGTACATAACTTCTAACACATTAAAAACTGTCTTACAGCATTGCAGAAAACATTTTATTTCATAAGACATAAGCATGTTTCAGTTTGGCAAGATTTGCACTGAATACTGAATGAAACAGCTTTCTCTAATAGAGAGAAAAGCTTTTGAGCAGATTTGGGCTTGATTTCACTTCATTTGAACAGAAACACTATTTCAGCATTACTGGACTCAGAAAGCTGTAAACTGACAATCTTGATCATTGAAGTCCTAACATAAGTTTTTGTGCATATAACTTCTAACACATTAAAAACTGTCTTACAGCATTGCAGAAAACATTGTACTTCATAAGGCATAAGCTTGTTTCAGTTTGGCAAGATTTGCACTGAATACTGAATGAAACAGCTTTATCTAATAGAGAGAAAAGCTTTTGAGCAGACTTGGGCTTGATTTCACTTCATTTCAACAGAAACACTATTTCAGCATTACTGGACTCAGAAAGCTGTAAACTGACAATCTTGATCATTGAAGTCCTAACATTAGTTTTTGTGCATATAACTTCTAACACATTAAAAACTGTCTTACAGCATTGCAGAAAACATTGTACTTCATAAGACATAAGCTTGTTTCAGTTTGGCAAGATTTGCACTGAATACTGAATGAAACAGCTTTATCTAATAGAGAGAAAAGCTTTTGAGCAGATTTGGGCTTGATTTCACTTCATTTCAACAGAAACACTATTTCAGCATTACTGGACTCAGAAAACTGTAAACTGACAATCTTGATCATTGAAGTCCTAACATAAGATTTTGTGCATATAACTTCTAACACATTAAAAACTGTCTTACAGCATTGCAGAAAACATTGTACTTCATAAGACATAAGCTTGTTTCAGTTTGGCAAGATTTGCACTGAATACTGAATGAAACAGCTTTATCTAATAGAGAGAAAAGCTTTTGAGCAGATTTGGGCTTGATTTCACTTCATTTGAACAGAAACACTATTTCAACATTACTGGACTCAGAAAGCTGTAAACTGACAATCTTGATCATTGCAGTCCTAACATTAGTTTTTTTGCATATAACTTCTAACACATTAAAAACTGTCTTACAGCATTGCAGAAAACATTGTACTTCATAAGGCAAAAGCTTGTTTCAGTTTGGCAAGATTTGCACTGAATACTGAATGAAACAGCTTTATCTAATAGAGAGAAAAGCTTTTGAGCAGATTTGGGCTTGATTTCACTTCATTTGAAAAGAAACACTATTTCAACATTACTGGACTCAGAAAGCTGTAAACTGACAATCTTGATCATTGCAGTCCTAACATTAGTTTTTGTGCATATAACTTCTAACACATTAAAAACTGTCTTACAGCATTGCAGAAAACATTGTACTTCATAAGGCATACGCTTGTTTCAGTTTGGCAAGATTTGCACTGAATATTGAATGAAACAGCATTCTCTAATAGAGAGAAAAGCTTTTGAGCAGATTTGGGCTTGATTTCACTTCATTTGAACAGAAACACTATTTCAACATTACTGGACTCAGAAAGCTGTAAACTGACAATCTTGATCATTGCAGTCCTAACATTAGTTTTTGTGTATATAACTTCTAACACATTAAAAACTGTCTTACAGCATTGCAGAAAACATTTTATTTCATAAGACATAAGCATGTTTCAGTTTGGCAAGATTTGCACTGAATACTGAATGAAACAGCTTTATCTAATAGAGAGAAAAGCTTTTGAGCAGACTTGGGCTTGATTTCACTTCATTTCAACAGAAACACTATTTCAGCATTACTGGACTCAGAAAGCTGTAAACTGACAATCTTGATCATTGAAGTCCTAACATAAGTTTTTGTGCATATAACTTCTAACACATTAAAAACTGTCTTACAGCATTGCAGAAAACATTGTACTTCATAAGGCATAAGCTTGTTTCAGTTTGGCAAGATTTGCACTGAATACTGAATGAAACAGCTTTATCTAATAGAGAGAAAAGCTTTTGAGCAGATTTGGGCTTGATTTCACTTCATTTGAACAGAAACACTATTTCAACATTACTGGACTCAGAAAGCTGTAAACTGACAATCTTGATCATTGCAGTCCTAACATTAGTTTTTGTGTATATAACTTCTAACACATTAAAAACTGTCTTTACAGCATTGCAGAAAACATTTTATTTCATAAGACATAAGCATGTTTCAGTTTGGCAAGATTTGCACTGAATACTGAATGAAACAGCTTTATCTAATAGAGAGAAAAGCTTTTGAGCAGATTTGGGCTTGATTTCACTTCATTTCAACAGAAACACTATTTCAGCATTACTGGACTCAGAAAGCTGTAAACTGACAATCTTGATCATTGAAGTCCTAACATACGTTTTTGTGCATATAACTTCTAACACATTAAAAGCTGTCTTACAGCATTGCAGAAAACATTGTACTTCATAAGACATAAGCTTGTTTCAGTTTGGCAAGATTTGCCCTGAATACTGAATGAAACAGCTTTATCTAATAGAGAGAAAAGCTTTTGAGCAGATTTGGGCTTGATTTCACTTCATTTCAACAGAAACACTATTTCAGCATTACTGGACTCAGAAAGCTGTAAACTGACAATCTTGATCATTGAAGTCCTAACATAAGTTTTTGTGCATATAACTTCTAACACATTAAAAGCTGTCTTACAGCATTGCAGAAAACATTGTACTTCATAAGACATAAGCTTGTTTCAGTTTGGCAAGATTTGCACTGAATACTGAATGAAACAGCTTTATCTAATAGAGAGAAAAGCTTTTGAGCAGATTTGGGCTTGATTTCACTTCATTTGAACAGAAACACTATTTCAACATTACTGGACTCAGAAAGCTGTAAACTGACAATCTTGATCATTGCAGTCCTAACATTAGTTTTTGTGCATATAACTTCTAACACATTAAAAACTGTCTTACAGCATTGCAGAAAACATTGTACTTCATAAGGCATACGCTTGTTTCAGTTTGGCAAGATTTGCACTGAATATTGAATGAAACAGCTTTCTCTAATAGAGAGAAAAGCTTTTGAGCAGATTTGGGCTTGATTTCACTTCATTTGAACAGAAACACTATTTCAGCATTACTGGACTCAGAAAGCTGTAAACTGACAATCTTGATCATTGAAGTCCTAACATAAGTTTTTGTGCATATAACTTCTAACACATTAAAAACTGTCTTACAGCATTGCAGAAAACATTGTACTTCATAAGGCATAAGCTTGTTTCAGTTTGGCAAGATTTGCACTGAATACTGAATGAAACAGCTTTATCTAATAGAGAGAAAAGCTTTTGAGCAGATTTGGGCTTGATTTCACTTCATTTGAACAGAAACACTATTTCAGCATTACTGGACTCAGAAAGCTGTAAACTGACAATCTTGATCATTGAAGTCCTAACATTAGTTTTTGTGCATATAACTTCTAACACATTAAAAACTGTCTTACAGCATTGCAGAAAACATTGTACTTCATAAGACATAAGCTTGTTTCAGTTTGGCAAGATTTGCACTGAATACTGAATGAAACAGCTTTATCTAATAGAGAGAAAAGCTTTTGAGCAGATTTGGGCTTGATTTCACTTCATTTCAACAGAAACACTATTTCAGCATTACTGGACTCAGAAAACTGTAAACTGACAATCTTGATCATTGAAGTCCTAACATAAGATTTTGTGCATATAACTTCTAACACATTAAAAACTGTCTTACAGCATTGCAGAAAACATTGTACTTCATAAGACATAAGCTTGTTTCAGTTTGGCAAGATTTGCACTGAATATTGAATGAAACAGCTTTCTCTAATAGAGAGAAAAGCTTTTGAGCAGATTTGGGCTTGATTTCACTTCATTTGAACAGAAACACTATTTCAACATTACTGGACTCAGAAAGCTGTAAACTGACAATCTTGATCATTGCAGTCCTAACATTAGTTTTTGTGCATATAACTTCTAACACATTAAAAACTGTCTTACAGCATTGCAGAAAACATTGTACTTCATAAGGCATACGCTTGTTTCAGTTTGGCAAGATTTGCACTGAATATTGAATGAAACAGCTTTCTCTAATAGAGAGAAAAGCTTTTGAGCAGATTTGGGCTTGATTTCACTTCATTTGAACAGAAACACTATTTCAACATTACTGGACTCAGAAAGCTGTAAACTGACAATCTTGATCATTGAAGTCCTAACATTAGTTTTTGTGTATATAACTTCTAACACATTAAAAACTGTCTTACAGCATTGCAGAAAACATTTTATTTCATAAGACATAAGCATGTTTCAGTTTGGCAAGATTTGCACTGAATACTCAATGAAACCGCATTCTCTATTAGAGAGAAAAGCTTTTGAGCAGATTTGGGCTTGATTTCACTTCATTTGAACAGAAACACTATTTCAGCATTACTGGACTCAGAAAGCTGTAAACTGACAATCTTGATCATTGAAGTCCTAACATAAGTTTTTGTGCATATAACTTCTAACACATTAAAAACTGTCTTACAGTATTGCAGAAAACATTGTACTTCATAAGGCATAAGCTTGTTTCAGTTTGGCAAGATTTGCACTGAATACTGAATGAAACAGCTTTATCTAATAGAGAGAAAAGCTTTTGAGCAGATTTGGGCTTGATTTCACTTCATTTCAACAGAAACACTATTTCAGCATTACTGGACTCAGAAAGCTGTAAACTGACAATCTTGATCATTGAAGTCCTAACATTAGTTTTTGTGCATATAACTTCTAACACATTAAAAACTGTCTTACAGCATTGCAGAAAACATTGTACTTCATAAGACATAAGCTTGTTTCAGTTTGGCAAGATTTGCACTGAATACTGAATGAAACAACTTTATCTAATAGAGAGAAAAGCTTTTGAGCAGATTTGGGCTTGATTTCACTTCATTTGAACAGAAACACTATTTCAACATTACTGGACTCAGAAAGCTGTAAACTGACAATCTTGATCATTGAAGTCCTAACATTAGTTTTTGTGCATATAACTTCTAACACATTAAAAACTGTCTTACAGCATTGCAGAAAACATTGTACTTCATAAGACATAAGCTTGTTTCAGTTTGGCAAGATTTGCACTGAATACTGAATGAAACAACTTTATCTAATAGAGAGAAAAGCTTTTGAGCAGATTTGGGCTTGATTTCACTTCATTTCAACAGAAACACTATTTCAGCATTACTGGACTCAGAAAGCTGTAAACTGACAATCTTGATCATTGCAGTCCTAACATTAGTTTTTGTGCATATAACTTCTAACACATTAAAAACTGTCTTACAGCATTGCAGAAAACATTGTACTTCATAAGGCATACGCTTGTTTCAGTTTGGCAAGATTTGCACTGAATATTGAATGAAACAGCATTCTCTAATAGAGAGAAAAGCTTTTGAGCAGATTTGGGCTTGATTTCACTTCATTTGAACAGAAACACTATTTCAACATTACTGGACTCAGAAAGCTGTAAACTGACAATCTTGATCATTGCAGTCCTAACATTAGTTTTTGTGTATATAACTTCTAACACATTAAAAACTGTCTTACAGCATTGCAGAAAACATTGTACTTCATAAGACATAAGCATGTTTCAGTTTGGCAAGATTTGCACTGAATACTGAATGAAACAGCTTTCTCTAATAGAGAGAAAAGCTTTTGAGCAGATTTGGGCTTGATTTCACTTCATTTGAACAGAAACACTATTTCAGCATTACTGGACTCAGAAAGCTGTAAACTGACAATCTTGATCATTGAAGTCCTAACATAAGTTTTTGTGCATATAACTTCTAACACATTAAAAACTGTCTTACAGCATTGCAGAAAACATTGTACTTCATAAGGCAAAAGCTTGTTTCAGTTTGGCAAGATTTGCACTGAATACTGAATGAAACAGCTTTATCTAATAGAGAGAAAAGCTTTTGAGCAGATTTGGGCTTGATTTCACTTCATTTGAAAAGAAACACTATTTCAACATTACTGGACTCAGAAAGCTGTAAACTGACAATCTTGATCATTGCAGTCCTAACATTAGTTTTTGTGCATATAACTTCTAACACATTAAAAACTGTCTTACAGCATTGCAGAAAACATTGTACTTCATAAGGCATACGCTTGTTTCAGTTTGGCAAGATTTGCACTGAATATTGAATGAAACAGCATTCTCTAATAGAGAGAAAAGCTTTTGAGCAGATTTGGGCTTGATTTCACTTCATTTGAACAGAAACACTATTTCAACATTACTGGACTCAGAAAGCTGTAAACTGACAATCTTGATCATTGCAGTCCTAACATTAGTTTTTGTGTATATAACTTCTAACACATTAAAAACTGTCTTACAGCATTGCAGAAAACATTTTATTTCATAAGACATAAGCATGTTTCAGTTTGGCAAGATTTGCACTGAATACTGAATGAAACAGCTTTATCTAATAGAGAGAAAAGCTTTTGAGCAGACTTGGGCTTGATTTCACTTCATTTCAACAGAAACACTATTTCAGCATTACTGGACTCAGAAAGCTGTAAACTGACAATCTTGATCATTGAAGTCCTAACATAAGTTTTTGTGCATATAACTTCTAACACATTAAAAACTGTCTTACAGCATTGCAGAAAACATTGTACTTCATAAGGCATAAGCTTGTTTCAGTTTGGCAAGATTTGCACTGAATACTGAATGAAACAGCTTTATCTAATAGAGAGAAAAGCTTTTGAGCAGATTTGGGCTTGATTTCACTTCATTTCAACAGAAACACTATTTCAGCATTACTGGACTCAGAAAACTGTAAACTGACAATCTTGATCATTGAAGTCCTAACATAAGATTTTGTGCATATAACTTCTAACACATTAAAAACTGTCTTACAGCATTGCAGAAAACATTGTACTTCATAAGACATAAGCTTGTTTCAGTTTGGCAAGATTTGCACTGAATACTGAATGAAACAGCTTTATCTAATAGAGAGAAAAGCTTTTGAGCAGATTTGGGCTTGATTTCACTTCATTTGAACAGAAACACTATTTCAACATTACTGGACTCAGAAAGCTGTAAACTGACAATCTTGATCATTGCAGTCCTAACATTAGTTTTTGTGCATATAACTTCTAACACATTAAAAACTGTCTTACAGCATTGCAGAAAACATTGTACTTCATAAGGCATACGCTTGTTTCAGTTTGGCAAGATTTGCACTGAATATTGAATGAAACAGCTTTCTCTAATAGAGAGAAAAGCTTTTGAGCAGATTTGGGCTTGATTTCACTTCATTTGAACAGAAACACTATTTCAACATTACTGGACTCAGAAAGCTGTAAACTGACAATCTTGATCATTGCAGTCCTAACATTAGTTTTTGTGTATATAACTTCTAACACATTAAAAACTGTCTTTACAGCATTGCAGAAAACATTTTATTTCATAAGACATAAGCATGTTTCAGTTTGGCAAGATTTGCACTGAATACTGAATGAAACAGCTTTATCTAATAGAGAGAAAAGCTTTTGAGCAGATTTGGGCTTGATTTCACTTCATTTCAACAGAAACACTATTTCAGCATTACTGGACTCAGAAAGCTGTAAACTGACAATCTTGATCATTGAAGTCCTAACATACGTTTTTGTGCATATAACTTCTAACACATTAAAAGCTGTCTTACAGCATTGCAGAAAACATTGTACTTCATAAGACATAAGCTTGTTTCAGTTTGGCAAGATTTGCCCTGAATACTGAATGAAACAGCTTTATCTAATAGAGAGAAAAGCTTTTGAGCAGATTTGGGCTTGATTTCACTTCATTTCAACAGAAACACTATTTCAGCATTACTGGACTCAGAAAGCTGTAAACTGACAATCTTGATCATTGAAGTCCTAACATAAGTTTTTGTGCATATAACTTCTAACACATTAAAAGCTGTCTTACAGCATTGCAGAAAACATTGTACTTCATAAGACATAAGCTTGTTTCAGTTTGGCAAGATTTGCACTGAATACTGAATGAAACAGCTTTATCTAATAGAGAGAAAAGCTTTTGAGCAGATTTGGGCTTGATTTCACTTCATTTGAACAGAAACACTATTTCAACATTACTGGACTCAGAAAGCTGTAAACTGACAATCTTGATCATTGCAGTCCTAACATTAGTTTTTGTGCATATAACTTCTAACACATTAAAAACTGTCTTACAGCATTGCAGAAAACATTGTACTTCATAAGGCATACGCTTGTTTCAGTTTGGCAAGATTTGCACTGAATATTGAATGAAACAGCTTTCTCTAATAGAGAGAAAAGCTTTTGAGCAGATTTGGGCTTGATTTCACTTCATTTGAACAGAAACACTATTTCAGCATTACTGGACTCAGAAAGCTGTAAACTGACAATCTTGATCATTGAAGTCCTAACATAAGTTTTTGTGCATATAACTTCTAACACATTAAAAACTGTCTTACAGCATTGCAGAAAACATTGTACTTCATAAGGCATAAGCTTGTTTCAGTTTGGCAAGATTTGCACTGAATACTGAATGAAACAGCTTTATCTAATAGAGAGAAAAGCTTTTGAGCAGACTTGGGCTTGATTTCACTTCATTTCAACAGAAACACTATTTCAGCATTACTGGACTCAGAAAGCTGTAAACTGACAATCTTGATCATTGAAGTCCTAACATTAGTTTTTGTGCATATAACTTCTAACACATTAAAAACTGTCTTACAGCATTGCAGAAAACATTGTACTTCATAAGACATAAGCTTGTTTCAGTTTGGCAAGATTTGCACTGAATACTGAATGAAACAGCTTTATCTAATAGAGAGAAAAGCTTTTGAGCAGATTTGGGCTTGATTTCACTTCATTTCAACAGAAACACTATTTCAGCATTACTGGACTCAGAAAACTGTAAACTGACAATCTTGATCATTGAAGTCCTAACATAAGATTTTGTGCATATAACTTCTAACACATTAAAAACTGTCTTACAGCATTGCAGAAAACATTGTACTTCATAAGACATAAGCTTGTTTCAGTTTGGCAAGATTTGCACTGAATATTGAATGAAACAGCTTTCTCTAATAGAGAGAAAAGCTTTTGAGCAGATTTGGGCTTGATTTCACTTCATTTGAACAGAAACACTATTTCAACATTACTGGACTCAGAAAGCTGTAAACTGACAATCTTGATCATTGCAGTCCTAACATTAGTTTTTGTGCATATAACTTCTAACACATTAAAAACTGTCTTACAGCATTGCAGAAAACATTGTACTTCATAAGGCATACGCTTGTTTCAGTTTGGCAAGATTTGCACTGAATATTGAATGAAACAGCTTTCTCTAATAGAGAGAAAAGCTTTTGAGCAGATTTGGGCTTGATTTCACTTCATTTGAACAGAAACACTATTTCAACATTACTGGACTCAGAAAGCTGTAAACTGACAATCTTGATCATTGAAGTCCTAACATTAGTTTTTGTGTATATAACTTCTAACACATTAAAAACTGTCTTACAGCATTGCAGAAAACATTTTATTTCATAAGACATAAGCATGTTTCAGTTTGGCAAGATTTGCACTGAATACTCAATGAAACCGCATTCTCTATTAGAGAGAAAAGCTTTTGAGCAGATTTGGGCTTGATTTCACTTCATTTGAACAGAAACACTATTTCAGCATTACTGGACTCAGAAAGCTGTAAACTGACAATCTTGATCATTGAAGTCCTAACATAAGTTTTTGTGCATATAACTTCTAACACATTAAAAACTGTCTTACAGTATTGCAGAAAACATTGTACTTCATAAGGCATAAGCTTGTTTCAGTTTGGCAAGATTTGCACTGAATACTGAATGAAACAGCTTTATCTAATAGAGAGAAAAGCTTTTGAGCAGATTTGGGCTTGATTTCACTTCATTTCAACAGAAACACTATTTCAGCATTACTGGACTCAGAAAGCTGTAAACTGACAATCTTGATCATTGAAGTCCTAACATTAGTTTTTGTGCATATAACTTCTAACACATTAAAAACTGTCTTACAGCATTGCAGAAAACATTGTACTTCATAAGACATAAGCTTGTTTCAGTTTGGCAAGATTTGCACTGAATACTGAATGAAACAACTTTATCTAATAGAGAGAAAAGCTTTTGAGCAGATTTGGGCTTGATTTCACTTCATTTGAACAGAAACACTATTTCAACATTACTGGACTCAGAAAGCTGTAAACTGACAATCTTGATCATTGAAGTCCTAACATTAGTTTTTGTGCATATAACTTCTAACACATTAAAAACTGTCTTACAGCATTGCAGAAAACATTGTACTTCATAAGACATAAGCTTGTTTCAGTTTGGCAAGATTTGCACTGAATACTGAATGAAACAACTTTATCTAATAGAGAGAAAAGCTTTTGAGCAGATTTGGGCTTGATTTCACTTCATTTCAACAGAAACACTATTTCAGCATTACTGGACTCAGAAAGCTGTAAACTGACAATCTTGATCATTGCAGTCCTAACATTAGTTTTTGTGCATATAACTTCTAACACATTAAAAACTGTCTTACAGCATTGCAGAAAACATTGTACTTCATAAGGCATACGCTTGTTTCAGTTTGGCAAGATTTGCACTGAATATTGAATGAAACAGCATTCTCTAATAGAGAGAAAAGCTTTTGAGCAGATTTGGGCTTGATTTCACTTCATTTGAACAGAAACACTATTTCAACATTACTGGACTCAGAAAGCTGTAAACTGACAATCTTGATCATTGCAGTCCTAACATTAGTTTTTGTGTATATAACTTCTAACACATTAAAAACTGTCTTACAGCATTGCAGAAAACATTGTACTTCATAAGACATAAGCATGTTTCAGTTTGGCAAGATTTGCACTGAATACTGAATGAAACAGCTTTCTCTAATAGAGAGAAAAGCTTTTGAGCAGATTTGGGCTTGATTTCACTTCATTTGAACAGAAACACTATTTCAGCATTACTGGACTCAGAAAGCTGTAAACTGACAATCTTGATCATTGAAGTCCTAACATAAGTTTTTGTGCATATAACTTCTAACACATTAAAAACTGTCTTACAGCATTGCAGAAAACATTGTACTTCATAAGGCATAAGCTTGTTTCAGTTTGGCAAGATTTGCACTGAATACTGAATGAAACAGCTTTATCTAATAGAGAGAAAAGCTTTTGAGCAGACTTGGGCTTGATTTCACTTCATTTCAACAGAAACACTATTTCAGCATTACTGGACTCAGAAAGCTGTAAACTGACAATCTTGATCATTGAAGTCCTAACATTAGTTTTTGTGCATATAACTTCTAACACATTAAAAACTGTCTTACAGCATTGCAGAAAACATTGTACTTCATAAGACATAAGCTTGTTTCAGTTTGGCAAGATTTGCACTGAATACTGAATGAAACAGCTTTATCTAATAGAGAGAAAAGCTTTTGAGCAGATTTGGGCTTGATTTCACTTCATTTCAACAGAAACACTATTTCAGCATTACTGGACTCAGAAAACTGTAAACTGACAATCTTGATCATTGAAGTCCTAACATAAGATTTTGTGCATATAACTTCTAACACATTAAAAACTGTCTTACAGCATTGCAGAAAACATTGTACTTCATAAGACATAAGCTTGTTTCAGTTTGGCAAGATTTGCACTGAATACTGAATGAAACAGCTTTATCTAATAGAGAGAAAAGCTTTTGAGCAGATTTGGGCTTGATTTCACTTCATTTCAACAGAAACACTATTTCAGCATTACTGGACTCAGAAAGCTGTAAACTGACAATCTTGATCATTGAAGTCCTAAGATAAGTTTTTGTGCATATAACTTCTAACACATTAAAAACTGTCTTACAGCATTGCAGAAAACATTGTACTTCATAAGACATAAGCTTGTTTCAGTTTGGCAAGATTTGCACTGAATACTGAATGAAACAGCTTTATCTAATAGAGAGAAAAGCTTTTGAGCAGATTTGGGCTTGATTTCACTTCATTTCAACAGAAACACTATTTCAGCATTACTGCACTCAGAAAGCTGTAAACTGACAATCTTGATCATTGAAGTCCTAACATTAGTTTTTGTGCATATAACTTCTAACACATTAAAAACTGTCTTACAGCATTGCAGAAAACATTGTACTTCATAAGACATAAGCTTGTTTCAGTTTGGCAAGATTTGCACTGAATACTGAATGAAACAGCTTTATCTAATAGAGAGAAAAGCTTTTGAGCAGATTTGGGCTTGATTTCACTTCATTTCAACAGAAACACTATTTCAGCATTACTGGACTCAGAAAGCTGTAAACTGACAATCTTGATCATTGAAGTCCTAACATAAGTTTTTGTGCATATAACTTCTAACACATTAAAAACTGTCTTACAGCATTGCAGAAAACATTGTACTTCATAAGACATAAGCTTGTTTCAGTTTGGCAAGATTTGCACTGAATACTGAATGAAACAACTTTATCTAATAGAGAGAAAAGCTTTTGAGCAGATTTGGGCTTGATTTCACTTCATTTGAACAGAAACACTATTTCAACATTACTGGACTCAGAAAGCTGTAAACTGACAATCTTGATCATTGCAGTCCTAACATTAGTTTTTGTGCATATAACTTCTAACACATTAAAAACTGTCTTACAGCATTGCAGAAAACATTGTACTTCATAAGGCATACGCTTGTTTCAGTTTGGCAAGATTTGCACTGAATATTGAATGAAACAGCATTCTCTAATAGAGAGAAAAGCTTTTGAGCAGATTTGGGCTTGATTTCACTTCATTTGAACAGAAACACTATTTCAACATTACTGGACTCAGAAAGCTGTAAACTGACAATCTTGATCATTGCAGTCCTAACATTAGTTTTTGTGTATATAACTTCTAACACATTAAAAACTGTCTTACAGCATTGCAGAAAACATTTTATTTCATAAGACATAAGCATGTTTCAGTTTGGCAAGATTTGCACTGAATACTGAATGAAACAGCTTTCTCTAATAGAGAGAAAAGCTTTTGAGCAGATTTGGGCTTGATTTCACTTCATTTGAACAGAAACACTATTTCAGCATTACTGGACTCAGAAAGCTGTAAACTGACAATCTTGATCATTGAAGTCCTAACATAAGTTTTTGTGCATATAACTTCTAACACATTAAAAACTGTCTTACAGCATTGCAGAAAACATTGTACTTCATAAGGCATAAGCTTGTTTCAGTTTGGCAAGATTTGCACTGAATACTGAATGAAACAGCTTTATCTAATAGAGAGAAAAGCTTTTGAGCAGACTTGGGCTTGATTTCACTTCATTTCAACAGAAACACTATTTCAGCATTACTGGACTCAGAAAGCTGTAAACTGACAATCTTGATCATTGAAGTCCTAACATTAGTTTTTGTGCATATAACTTCTAACACATTAAAAACTGTCTTACAGCATTGCAGAAAACATTGTACTTCATAAGACATAAGCTTGTTTCAGTTTGGCAAGATTGCACTGAATACTGAATGAAACAGCTTTATCTAATAGAGAGAAAAGCTTTTGAGCAGATTTGGGCTTGATTTCACTTCATTTCAACAGAAACACTATTTCAGCATTACTGGACTCAGAAAACTGTAAACTGACAATCTTGATCATTGAAGTCCTAACATTAGTTTTTGTGTATATAACTTCTAACACATTAAAAACTGTCTTACAGCATTGCAGAAAACATTTTATTTCATAAGACATAAGCATGTTTCAGTTTGGCAAGATTTGCACTGAATACTCAATGAAACCGCATTCTCTATTAGAGAGAAAAGCTTTTGAGCAGATTTGGGCTTGATTTCACTTCATTTGAACAGAAACACTATTTCAGCATTACTGGACTCAGAAAGCTGTAAACTGACAATCTTGATCATTGCAGTCCTAACATAAGTTTTTGTGCATATAACTTCTAACACATTAAAAACTGTCTTACAGTATTGCAGAAAACATTGTACTTCATAAGGCATAAGCTTGTTTCAGTTTGGCAAGATTTGCACTGAATACTGAATGAAACAGCTTTATCTAATAGAGAGAAAAGCTTTTGAGCAGATTTGGGCTTGATTTCACTTCATTTCAACAGAATCACTATTTCAGCATTACTGGACTCAGAAAGCTGTAAACTGACAATCTTGATCATTGAAGTCCTAACATTAGTTTTTGTGCATATAACTTCTAACACATTAAAAACTGTCTTACAGCATTGCAGAAAACATTGTACTTCATAAGACATAAGCTTGTTTCAGTTTGGCAAGATTTGCACTGAATACTGAATGAAACAGCTTTATCTAATAGAGAGAAAAGCTTTTGAGCAGATTTGGGCTTGATTTCACTTCATTTGAACAGAAACACTATTTCAACATTACTGGACTCAGAAAGCTGTAAACTGACAATCTTGATCATTGCAGTCCTAACATTAGTTTTTGTGTATATAACTTCTAACACATTAAAAACTGTCTTACAGCATTGCAGAAAACATTTTATTTCATAAGACATAAGCATGTTTCAGTTTGGCAAGATTTGCACTGAATACTGAATGAAACAGCTTTCTCTAATAGAGAGAAAAGCTTTTGAGCAGATTTGGGCTTGATTTCACTTCATTTGAACAGAAACACTATTTCAGCATTACTGGACTCAGAAAGCTGTAAACTGACAATCTTGATCATTGAAGTCCTAACATAAGTTTTTGTGCATATAACTTCTAACACATTAAAAACTGTCTTACAGCATTGCAGAAAACATTGTACTTCATAAGGCATAAGCTTGTTTCAGTTTGGCAAGATTTGCACTGAATACTGAATGAAACAGCTTTATCTAATAGAGAGAAAAGCTTTTGAGCAGACTTGGGCTTGATTTCACTTCATTTCAACAGAAACACTATTTCAGCATTACTGGACTCAGAAAGCTGTAAACTGACAATCTTGATCATTGCAGTCCTAACATTAGTTTTTGTGTATATAACTTCTAACACATTAAAAACTGTCTTTACAGCATTGCAGAAAACATTTTATTTCATAAGACATAAGCATGTTTCAGTTTGGCAAGATTTGCACTGAATACTGAATGAAACAGCTTTATCTAATAGAGAGAAAAGCTTTTGAGCAGATTTGGGCTTGATTTCACTTCATTTCAACAGAAACACTATTTCAGCATTACTGGACTCAGAAAGCTGTAAACTGACAATCTTGATCATTGAAGTCCTAACATACGTTTTTGTGCATATAACTTCTAACACATTAAAAGCTGTCTTACAGCATTGCAGAAAACATTGTACTTCATAAGACATAAGCTTGTTTCAGTTTGGCAAGATTTGCCCTGAATACTGAATGAAACAGCTTTATCTAATAGAGAGAAAAGCTTTTGAGCAGATTTGGGCTTGATTTCACTTCATTTCAACAGAAACACTATTTCAGCATTACTGGACTCAGAAAGCTGTAAACTGACAATCTTGATCATTGAAGTCCTAACATAAGTTTTTGTGCATATAACTTCTAACACATTAAAAGCTGTCTTACAGCATTGCAGAAAACATTGTACTTCATAAGACATAAGCTTGTTTCAGTTTGGCAAGATTTGCACTGAATACTGAATGAAACAGCTTTATCTAATAGAGAGAAAAGCTTTTGAGCAGATTTGGGCTTGATTTCACTTCATTTGAACAGAAACACTATTTCAACATTACTGGACTCAGAAAGCTGTAAACTGACAATCTTGATCATTGCAGTCCTAACATTAGTTTTTGTGCATATAACTTCTAACACATTAAAAACTGTCTTACAGCATTGCAGAAAACATTGTACTTCATAAGGCATACGCTTGTTTCAGTTTGGCAAGATTTGCACTGAATATTGAATGAAACAGCTTTCTCTAATAGAGAGAAAAGCTTTTGAGCAGATTTGGGCTTGATTTCACTTCATTTGAACAGAAACACTATTTCAGCATTACTGGACTCAGAAAGCTGTAAACTGACAATCTTGATCATTGAAGTCCTAACATAAGTTTTTGTGCATATAACTTCTAACACATTAAAAACTGTCTTACAGCATTGCAGAAAACATTGTACTTCATAAGGCATAAGCTTGTTTCAGTTTGGCAAGATTTGCACTGAATACTGAATGAAACAGCTTTATCTAATAGAGAGAAAAGCTTTTGAGCAGACTTGGGCTTGATTTCACTTCATTTCAACAGAAACACTATTTCAGCATTACTGGACTCAGAAAACTGTAAACTGACAATCTTGATCATTGAAGTCCTAACATAAGATTTTGTGCATATAACTTCTAACACATTAAAAACTGTCTTACAGCATTGCAGAAAACATTGTACTTCATAAGACATAAGCTTGTTTCAGTTTGGCAAGATTTGCACTGAATATTGAATGAAACAGCTTTCTCTAATAGAGAGAAAAGCTTTTGAGCAGATTTGGGCTTGATTTCACTTCATTTGAACAGAAACACTATTTCAACATTACTGGACTCAGAAAGCTGTAAACTGACAATCTTGATCATTGCAGTCCTAACATTAGTTTTTGTGCATATAACTTCTAACACATTAAAAACTGTCTTACAGCATTGCAGAAAACATTGTACTTCATAAGGCATACGCTTGTTTCAGTTTGGCAAGATTTGCACTGAATATTGAATGAAACAGCTTTCTCTAATAGAGAGAAAAGCTTTTGAGCAGATTTGGGCTTGATTTCACTTCATTTGAACAGAAACACTATTTCAACATTACTGGACTCAGAAAGCTGTAAACTGACAATCTTGATCATTGAAGTCCTAACATTAGTTTTTGTGTATATAACTTCTAACACATTAAAAACTGTCTTACAGCATTGCAGAAAACATTTTATTTCATAAGACATAAGCATGTTTCAGTTTGGCAAGATTTGCACTGAATACTCAATGAAACCGCATTCTCTATTAGAGAGAAAAGCTTTTGAGCAGATTTGGGCTTGATTTCACTTCATTTGAACAGAAACACTATTTCAGCATTACTGGACTCAGAAAGCTGTAAACTGACAATCTTGATCATTGAAGTCCTAACATAAGTTTTTGTGCATATAACTTCTAACACATTAAAAACTGTCTTACAGTATTGCAGAAAACATTGTACTTCATAAGGCATAAGCTTGTTTCAGTTTGGCAAGATTTGCACTGAATACTGAATGAAACAGCTTTATCTAATAGAGAGAAAAGCTTTTGAGCAGATTTGGGCTTGATTTCACTTCATTTGAACAGAAACACTATTTCAACATTACTGGACTCAGAAAGCTGTAAACTGACAATCTTGATCATTGCAGTCCTAACATTAGTTTTTGTGTATATAACTTCTAACACATTAAAAACTGTCTTACAGCATTGCAGAAAACATTGTACTTCATAAGACATAAGCATGTTTCAGTTTGGCAAGATTTGCACTGAATACTGAATGAAACAGCTTTCTCTAATAGAGAGAAAAGCTTTTGAGCAGATTTGGGCTTGATTTCACTTCATTTGAACAGAAACACTATTTCAGCATTACTGGACTCAGAAAGCTGTAAACTGACAATCTTGATCATTGAAGTCCTAACATAAGTTTTTGTGCATATAACTTCTAACACATTAAAAACTGTCTTACAGCATTGCAGAAAACATTGTACTTCATAAGGCATAAGCTTGTTTCAGTTTGGCAAGATTTGCACTGAATACTGAATGAAACAGCTTTATCTAATAGAGAGAAAAGCTTTTGAGCAGACTTGGGCTTGATTTCACTTCATTTCAACAGAAACACTATTTCAGCATTACTGGACTCAGAAAGCTGTAAACTGACAATCTTGATCATTGAAGTCCTAACATTAGTTTTTGTGCATATAACTTCTAACACATTAAAAACTGTCTTACAGCATTGCAGAAAACATTGTACTTCATAAGACATAAGCTTGTTTCAGTTTGGCAAGATTTGCACTGAATACTGAATGAAACAGCTTTATCTAATAGAGAGAAAAGCTTTTGAGCAGATTTGGGCTTGATTTCACTTCATTTCAACAGAAACACTATTTCAGCATTACTGGACTCAGAAAACTGTAAACTGACAATCTTGATCATTGAAGTCCTAACATAAGATTTTGTGCATATAACTTCTAACACATTAAAAACTGTCTTACAGCATTGCAGAAAACATTGTACTTCATAAGACATAAGCTTGTTTCAGTTTGGCAAGATTTGCACTGAATACTGAATGAAACAGCTTTATCTAATAGAGAGAAAAGCTTTTGAGCAGATTTGGGCTTGATTTCACTTCATTTCAACAGAAACACTATTTCAGCATTACTGGACTCAGAAAGCTGTAAACTGACAATCTTGATCATTGAAGTCCTAAGATAAGTTTTTGTGCATATAACTTCTAACACATTAAAAACTGTCTTACAGCATTGCAGAAAACATTGTACTTCATAAGACATAAGCTTGTTTCAGTTTGGCAAGATTTGCACTGAATACTGAATGAAACAGCTTTATCTAATAGAGAGAAAAGCTTTTGAGCAGATTTGGGCTTGATTTCACTTCATTTCAACAGAAACACTATTTCAGCATTACTGCACTCAGAAAGCTGTAAACTGACAATCTTGATCATTGAAGTCCTAACATTAGTTTTTGTGCATATAACTTCTAACACATTAAAAACTGTCTTACAGCATTGCAGAAAACATTGTACTTCATAAGACATAAGCTTGTTTCAGTTTGGCAAGATTTGCACTGAATACTGAATGAAACAGCTTTATCTAATAGAGAGAAAAGCTTTTGAGCAGATTTGGGCTTGATTTCACTTCATTTCAACAGAAACACTATTTCAGCATTACTGGACTCAGAAAGCTGTAAACTGACAATCTTGATCATTGAAGTCCTAACATAAGTTTTTGTGCATATAACTTCTAACACATTAAAAACTGTCTTACAGCATTGCAGAAAACATTGTACTTCATAAGACATAAGCTTGTTTCAGTTTGGCAAGATTTGCACTGAATACTGAATGAAACAACTTTATCTAATAGAGAGAAAAGCTTTTGAGCAGATTTGGGCTTGATTTCACTTCATTTGAACAGAAACACTATTTCAACATTACTGGACTCAGAAAGCTGTAAACTGACAATCTTGATCATTGCAGTCCTAACATTAGTTTTTGTGCATAAAACTTCTAACACATTAAAAACTGTCTTACAGCATTGCAGAAAACATTGTACTTCATAAGGCATACGCTTGTTTCAGTTTGGCAAGATTTGCACTGAATATTGAATGAAACAGCATTCTCTAATAGAGAGAAAAGCTTTTGAGCAGATTTGGGCTTGATTTCACTTCATTTGAACAGAAACACTATTTCAACATTACTGGACTCAGAAAGCTGTAAACTGACAATCTTGATCATTGAAGTCCTAACATTAGTTTTTGTGTATATAACTTCTAACACATTAAAAACTGTCTTACAGCATTGCAGAAAACATTTTATTTCATAAGACATAAGCATGTTTCAGTTTGGCAAGATTTGCACTGAATACTCAATGAAACCGCATTCTCTATTAGAGAGAAAAGCTTTTGAGCAGATTTGGGCTTGATTTCACTTCATTTGAACAGAAACACTATTTCAGCATTACTGGACTCAGAAAGCTGTAAACTGACAATCTTGATCATTGAAGTCCTAACATAAGTTTTTGTGCATATAACTTCTAACACATTAAAAACTGTCTTACAGTATTGCAGAAAACATTGTACTTCATAAGGCATAAGCTTGTTTCAGTTTGGCAAGATTTGCACTGAATACTGAATGAAACAGCTTTATCTAATAGAGAGAAAAGCTTTTGAGCAGATTTGGGCTTGATTTCACTTCATTTCAACAGAAACACTATTTCAACATTACTGGACTCAGAAAGCTGTAAACTGACAATCTTGATCATTGCAGTCCTAACATTAGTTTTTGTGTATATAACTTCTAACACATTAAAAACTGTCTTACAGCATTGCAGAAAACATTGTACTTCATAAGACATAAGCATGTTTCAGTTTGGCAAGATTTGCACTGAATACTGAATGAAACAGCTTTCTCTAATAGAGAGAAAAGCTTTTGAGCAGATTTGGGCTTGATTTCACTTCATTTGAACAGAAACACTATTTCAGCATTACTGGACTCAGAAAGCTGTAAACTGACAATCTTGATCATTGAAGTCCTAACATAAGTTTTTGTGCATATAACTTCTAACACATTAAAAACTGTCTTACAGCATTGCAGAAAACATTGTACTTCATAAGGCATAAGCTTGTTTCAGTTTGGCAAGATTTGCACTGAATACTGAATGAAACAGCTTTATCTAATAGAGAGAAAAGCTTTTGAGCAGACTTGGGCTTGATTTCACTTCATTTCAACAGAAACACTATTTCAGCATTACTGGACTCAGAAAGCTGTAAACTGACAATCTTGATCATTGAAGTCCTAACATTAGTTTTTGTGCATATAACTTCTAACACATTAAAAACTGTCTTACAGCATTGCAGAAAACATTGTACTTCATAAGACATAAGCTTGTTTCAGTTTGGCAAGATTTGCACTGAATACTGAATGAAACAGCTTTATCTAATAGAGAGAAAAGCTTTTGAGCAGATTTGGGCTTGATTTCACTTCATTTCAACAGAAACACTATTTCAGCATTACTGGACTCAGAAAACTGTAAACTGACAATCTTGATCATTGAAGTCCTAACATAAGATTTTGTGCATATAACTTCTAACACATTAAAAACTGTCTTACAGCATTGCAGAAAACATTGTACTTCATAAGACATAAGCTTGTTTCAGTTTGGCAAGATTTGCACTGAATACTGAATGAAACAGCTTTATCTAATAGAGAGAAAAGCTTTTGAGCAGATTTGGGCTTGATTTCACTTCATTTCAACAGAAACACTATTTCAGCATTACTGGACTCAGAAAGCTGTAAACTGACAATCTTGATCATTGAAGTCCTAAGATAAGTTTTTGTGCATATAACTTCTAACACATTAAAAACTGTCTTACAGCATTGCAGAAAACATTGTACTTCATAAGACATAAGCTTGTTTCAGTTTGGCAAGATTTGCACTGAATACTGAATGAAACAGCTTTATCTAATAGAGAGAAAAGCTTTTGAGCAGATTTGGGCTTGATTTCACTTCATTTCAACAGAAACACTATTTCAGCATTACTGCACTCAGAAAGCTGTAAACTGACAATCTTGATCATTGAAGTCCTAACATTAGTTTTTGTGCATATAACTTCTAACACATTAAAAACTGTCTTACAGCATTGCAGAAAACATTGTACTTCATAAGACATAAGCTTGTTTCAGTTTGGCAAGATTTGCACTGAATACTGAATGAAACAGCTTTATCTAATAGAGAGAAAAGCTTTTGAGCAGATTTGGGCTTGATTTCACTTCATTTCAACAGAAACACTATTTCAGCATTACTGGACTCAGAAAGCTGTAAACTGACAATCTTGATCATTGAAGTCCTAACATAAGTTTTTGTGCATATAACTTCTAACACATTAAAAACTGTCTTACAGCATTGCAGAAAACATTGTACTTCATAAGACATAAGCTTGTTTCAGTTTGGCAAGATTTGCACTGAATACTGAATGAAACAACTTTATCTAATAGAGAGAAAAGCTTTTGAGCAGATTTGGGCTTGATTTCACTTCATTTGAACAGAAACACTATTTCAACATTACTGGACTCAGAAAGCTGTAAACTGACAATCTTGATCATTGCAGTCCTAACATTAGTTTTTGTGCATAAAACTTCTAACACATTAAAAACTGTCTTACAGCATTGCAGAAAACATTGTACTTCATAAGGCATACGCTTGTTTCAGTTTGGCAAGATTTGCACTGAATATTGAATGAAACAGCATTCTCTAATAGAGAGAAAAGCTTTTGAGCAGATTTGGGCTTGATTTCACTTCATTTGAACAGAAACACTATTTCAACATTACTGGACTCAGAAAGCTGTAAACTGACAATCTTGATCATTGCAGTCCTAACATTAGTTTTTGTGTATATAACTTCTAACACATTAAAAACTGTCTTACAGCATTGCAGAAAACATTTTATTTCATAAGACATAAGCATGTTTCAGTTTGGCAAGATTTGCACTGAATACTGAATGAAACAGCTTTCTCTAATAGAGAGAAAAGCTTTTGAGCAGATTTGGGCTTGATTTCACTTCATTTGAACAGAAACACTATTTCAGCATTACTGGACTCAGAAAGCTGTAAACTGACAATCTTGATCATTGCAGTCCTAACATAAGTTTTTGTGCATATAACTTCTAACACATTAAAAACTGTCTTACAGTATTGCAGAAAACATTGTACTTCATAAGGCATAAGCTTGTTTCAGTTTGGCAAGATTTGCACTGAATACTGAATGAAACAGCTTTATCTAATAGAGAGAAAAGCTTTTGAGCAGATTTGGGCTTGATTTCACTTCATTTCAACAGAAACACTATTTCAGCATTACTGGACTCAGAAAGCTGTAAACTGACAATCTTGATCATTGAAGTCCTAACATTAGTTTTTGTGCATATAACTTCTAACACATTAAAAACTGTCTTACAGCATTGCAGAAAACATTGTACTTCATAAGACATAAGCTTGTTTCAGTTTGGCAAGATTTGCACTGAATACTGAATGAAACAGCTTTATCTAATAGAGAGAAAAGCTTTTGAGCAGATTTGGGCTTGATTTCACTTCATTTGAACAGAAACACTATTTCAACATTACTGGACTCAGAAAGCTGTAAACTGACAATCTTGATCATTGCAGTCCTAACATTAGTTTTTGTGTATATAACTTCTAACACATTAAAAACTGTCTTACAGCATTGCAGAAAACATTTTATTTCATAAGACATAAGCATGTTTCAGTTTGGCAAGATTTGCACTGAATACTGAATGAAACAGCTTTCTCTAATAGAGAGAAAAGCTTTTGAGCAGATTTGGGCTTGATTTCACTTCATTTGAACAGAAACACTATTTCAGCATTACTGGACTCAGAAAGCTGTAAACTGACAATCTTGATCATTGAAGTCCTAACATAAGTTTTTGTGCATATAACTTCTAACACATTAAAAACTGTCTTACAGCATTGCAGAAAACATTGTACTTCATAAGGCATAAGCTTGTTTCAGTTTGGCAAGATTTGCACTGAATACTGAATGAAACAGCTTTATCTAATAGAGAGAAAAGCTTTTGAGCAGACTTGGGCTTGATTTCACTTCATTTCAACAGAAACACTATTTCAGCATTACTGGACTCAGAAAGCTGTAAACTGACAATCTTGATCATTGAAGTCCTAACATTAGTTTTTGTGTATATAACTTCTAACACATTAAAAACTGTCTTACAGCATTGCAGAAAACATTGTACTTCATAAGGCATACGCTTGTTTCAGTTTGGCAAGATTTGCACTGAATATTGAATGAAACAGCATTCTCTATTAGAGAGAAAAGCTTTTGAGCAGATTTGGGCTTGATTTCACTTCATTTGAACAGAAACACTATTTCAGCATTACTGGACTCAGAAAGCTGTAAACTGACAATCTTGATCATTGAAGTCCTAACATAAGTTTTTGTGCATATAACTTCTAACACATTAAAAACTGTCTTACAGTATTGCAGAAAACATTGTACTTCATAAGGCATAAGCTTGTTTCAGTTTGGCAAGATTTGCACTGAATACTGAATGAAACAGCTTTATCTAATAGAGAGAAAAGCTTTTGAGCAGATTTGGGCTTGATTTCACTTCATTTCAACAGAAACACTATTTCAGCATTACTGGACTCAGAAAGCTGTAAACTGACAATCTTGATCATTGAAGTCCTAACATTAGTTTTTGTGCATATAACTTCTAACACATTAAAAACTGTCTTACAGCATTGCAGAAAACATTGTACTTCATAAGACATAAGCTTGTTTCAGTTTGGCAAGATTTGCACTGAATACTGAATGAAACAGCTTTATCTAATAGAGAGAAAAGCTTTTGAGCAGATTTGGGCTTGATTTCACTTCATTTGAACAGAAACACTATTTCAACATTACTGGACTCAGAAAGCTGTAAACTGACAATCTTGATCATTGCAGTCCTAACATTAGTTTTTGTGCATATAACTTCTAACACATTAAAAACTGTCTTACAGCATTGCAGAAAACATTGTACTTCATAAGGCATACGCTTGTTTCAGTTTGGCAAGATTTGCACTGAATATTGAATGAAACAGCTTTCTCTAATAGAGAGAAAAGCTTTTGAGCAGATTTGGGCTTGATTTCACTTCATTTGAACAGAAAAACTATTTCAACATTACTGGACTCAGAAAGCTGTAAACTGACAATCTTGATCATTGAAGTCCTAACATTAGTTTTTGTGTATATAACTTCTAACACATTAAAAACTGTCTTACAGCATTGCAGAAAACATTTTATTTCATAAGACATAAGCATGTTTCAGTTTGGCAAGATTTGCACTGAATACTCAATGAAACCGCATTCTCTATTAGAGAGAAAAGCTTTTGAGCAGATTTGGGCTTGATTTCACTTCATTTGAACAGAAACACTATTTCAGCATTACTGGACTCAGAAAGCTGTAAACTGACAATCTTGATCATTGAAGTCCTAACATAAGTTTTTGTGCATATAACTTCTAACACATTAAAAACTGTCTTACAGTATTGCAGAAAACATTGTACTTCATAAGGCATAAGCTTGTTTCAGTTTGGCAAGATTTGCACTGAATACTGAATGAAACAGCTTTATCTAATAGAGAGAAAAGCTTTTGAGCAGATTTGGGCTTGATTTCACTTCATTTCAACAGAAACACTATTTCAGCATTACTGGACTCAGAAAGCTGTAAACTGACAATCTTGATCATTGAAGTCCTAACATTAGTTTTTGTGCATATAACTTCTAACACATTAAAAACTGTCTTACAGCATTGCAGAAAACATTGTACTTCATAA
Source organism: Carassius gibelio (assembly GCF_023724105.1). Classification (NCBI taxonomy): domain Eukaryota; kingdom Metazoa; phylum Chordata; class Actinopteri; order Cypriniformes; family Cyprinidae; genus Carassius; species Carassius gibelio. Next base: position 43,845 of record NC_068376.1, on the reverse strand, counting down.
GACATAAGCTTGTTTCAGTTTGGCAAGATTTGCACTGAATACTGAATGAAACAGCTTTATCTAATAGAGAGAAAAGCTTTTGAGCAGATTTGGGCTTGATTTCACTTCATTTGAACAGAAACACTATTTCAACATTACTGGACTCAGAAAGCTGTAAACTGACAATCTTGATCATTGCAGTCCTAACATTAGTTTTTGTGCATATAACTTCTAACACATTAAAAACTGTCTTACAGCATTGCAGAAAACATTGTACTTCATAAGGCATACGCTTGTTTCAGTTTGGCAAGATTTGCACTGAATATTGAATGAAACAGCATTCTCTAATAGAGAGAAAAGCTTTTGAGCAGATTTGGGCTTGATTTCACTTCATTTGAACAGAAACACTATTTCAACATTACTGGACTCAGAAAGCTGTAAACTGACAATCTTGATCATTGCAGTCCTAACATTAGTTTTTGTGTATATAACTTCTAACACATTAAAAACTGTCTTACAGCATTGCAGAAAACATTTTATTTCATAAGACATAAGCATGTTTCAGTTTGGCAAGATTTGCACTGAATACTGAATGAAACAGCTTTATCTAATAGAGAGAAAAGCTTTTGAGCAGACTTGGGCTTGATTTCACTTCATTTCAACAGAAACACTATTTCAGCATTACTGGACTCAGAAAGCTGTAAACTGACAATCTTGATCATTGAAGTCCTAACATAAGTTTTTGTGCATATAACTTCTAACACATTAAAAACTGTCTTACAGCATTGCAGAAAACATTGTACTTCATAAGGCATAAGCTTGTTTCAGTTTGGCAAGATTTGCACTGAATACTGAATGAAACAGCTTTATCTAATAGAGAGAAAAGCTTTTGAGCAGACTTGGGCTTGATTTCACTTCATTTCAACAGAAACACTATTTCAGCATTACTGGACTCAGAAAGCTGTAAACTGACAATCTTGATCATTGAAGTCCTAACATTAGTTTTTGTGCATATAACTTCTAACACATTAAAAACTGTCTTACAGCATTGCAGAAAACATTGTACTTCATAAGACATAAGCTTGTTTCAGTTTGGCAAGATTTGCACTGAATACTGAATGAAACAGCTTTATCTAATAGAGAGAAAAGCTTTTGAGCAGATTTGGGCTTGATTTCACTTCATTTCAACAGAAACACTATTTCAGCATTACTGGACTCAGAAAACTGTAAACTGACAATCTTGATCATTGAAGTCCTAACATAAGATTTTGTGCATATAACTTCTAACACATTAAAAACTGTCTTACAGCATTGCAGAAAACATTGTACTTCATAAGACATAAGCTTGTTTCAGTTTGGCAAGATTTGCACTGAATATTGAATGAAACAGCTTTCTCTAATAGAGAGAAAAGCTTTTGAGCAGATTTGGGCTTGATTTCACTTCATTTGAACAGAAACACTATTTCAACATTACTGGACTCAGAAAGCTGTAAACTGACAATCTTGATCATTGCAGTCCTAACATTAGTTTTTGTGCATATAACTTCTAACACATTAAAAACTGTCTTACAGCATTGCAGAAAACATTGTACTTCATAAGGCATACGCTTGTTTCAGTTTGGCAAGATTTGCACTGAATATTGAATGAAACAGCTTTCTCTAATAGAGAGAAAAGCTTTTGAGCAGATTTGGGCTTGATTTCACTTCATTTGAACAGAAACACTATTTCAACATTACTGGACTCAGAAAGCTGTAAACTGACAATCTTGATCATTGAAGTCCTAACATTAGTTTTTGTGTATATAACTTCTAACACATTAAAAACTGTCTTACAGCATTGCAGAAAACATTTTATTTCATAAGACATAAGCATGTTTCAGTTTGGCAAGATTTGCACTGAATACTCAATGAAACCGCATTCTCTATTAGAGAGAAAAGCTTTTGAGCAGATTTGGGCTTGATTTCACTTCATTTGAACAGAAACACTATTTCAGCATTACTGGACTCAGAAAGCTGTAAACTGACAATCTTGATCATTGAAGTCCTAACATAAGTTTTTGTGCATATAACTTCTAACACATTAAAAACTGTCTTACAGTATTGCAGAAAACATTGTACTTCATAAGACATAAGCTTGTTTCAGTTTGGCAAGATTTGCACTGAATACTGAATGAAACAGCTTTATCTAATAGAGAGAAAAGCTTTTGAGTAGATTTGGGCTTGATTTCACTTCATTTCAACAGAAACACTATTTCAGCATTACTGGACTCAGAAAGCTGTAAACTGACAATCTTGATCATTGAAGTCCTAACATTAGTTTTTGTGCATATAACTTCTAACACATTAAAAACTGTCTTACAGCATTGCAGAAAACATTGTACTTCATAAGACATAAGCTTGTTTCAGTTTGGCAAGATTTGCACTGAATACTGAATGAAACAGCTTTATCTAATAGAGAGAAAAGCTTTTGAGCAGATTTGGGCTTGATTTCACTTCATTTCAACAGAAACACTATTTCAGCATTACTGGACTCAGAAAGCTGTAAACTGACAATCTTGATCATTGAAGTCCTAACATAAGTTTTTGTGCATATAACTTCTAACACATTAAAAACTGTCTTACAGCATTGCAGAAAACATTGTACTTCATAAGACATAAGCTTGTTTCAGTTTGGCAAGATTTGCACTGAATACTGAATGAAACAGCTTTATCTAATAGAGAGAAAAGCTTTTGAGCAGATTTGGGCTTGATTTCACTTCATTTCAACAGAAACACTATTTCAGCATTACTGGACTCAGAAAGCTGTAAACTGACAATCTTGATCATTGAAGTCCTAACATAAGTTTTTGTGCATATAACTTCTAACACATTAAAAACTGTCTTACAGCATTGCAGAAAACATTGTACTTCATAAGACATAAGCTTGTTTCAGTTTGGCAAGATTTGCACTGAATACTGAATGAAACAGCTTTATCTAATAGAGAGAAAAGCTTTTGAGCAGATTTGGGCTTGATTTCACTTCATTTGAACAGAAACACTATTTCAACATTACTGGACTCAGAAAGCTGTAAACTGACAATCTTGATCATTGCAGTCCTAACATTAGTTTTTGTGCATATAACTTCTAACACATTAAAAACTGTCTTACAGCATTGCAGAAAACATTGTACTTCATAAGGCATACGCTTGTTTCAGTTTGGCAAGATTTGCACTGAATATTGAATGAAACAGCATTCTCTAATAGAGAGAAAAGCTTTTGAGCAGATTTGGGCTTGATTTCACTTCATTTGAACAGAAACACTATTTCAACATTACTGGACTCAGAAAGCTGTAAACTGACAATCTTGATCATTGAAGTCCTAACATTAGTTTTTGTGCATATAACTTCTAACACATTAAAAACTGTCTTACAGCATTGCAGAAAACATTGTACTTCATAAGACATAAGCTTGTTTCAGTTTGGCAAGATTTGCACTGAATACTGAATGAAACAGCTTTATCTAATAGAGAGAAAAGCTTTTGAGCAGATTTGGGCTTGATTTCACTTCATTTCAACAGAAACACTATTTCAGCATTACTGGACTCAGAAAACTGTAAACTGACAATCTTGATCATTGAAGTCCTAACATAAGATTTTGTGCATATAACTTCTAACACATTAAAAACTGTCTTACAGCATTGCAGAAAACATTGTACTTCATAAGACATAAGCTTGTTTCAGTTTGGCAAGATTTGCACTGAATATTGAATGAAACAGCTTTCTCTAATAGAGAGAAAAGCTTTTGAGCAGATTTGGGCTTGATTTCACTTCATTTGAACAGAAACACTATTTCAACATTACTGGACTCAGAAAGCTGTAAACTGACAATCTTGATCATTGCAGTCCTAACATTAGTTTTTGTGCATATAACTTCTAACACATTAAAAACTGTCTTACAGCATTGCAGAAAACATTGTACTTCATAAGGAAAAAGCTTGTTTCAGTTTGGCAAGATTTGCACTGAATACTGAATGAAACAGCTTTATCTAATAGAGAGAAAAGCTTTTGAGCAGATTTGGGCTTGATTTCACTTCATTTCAACAGAAACACTATTTCAGCATTACTGGACTCAGAAAGCTGTAAACTGACAATCTTGATCATTGAAGTCCTAACATAAGTTTTTGTGCATATAACTTCTAACACATTAAAAACTGTCTTACAGCATTGCAGAAAACATTGTACTTCATAAGGCATAAGCTTGTTTCAGTTTGGCAAGATTTGCACTGAATACTGAATGAAACAGCTTTATCTAATAGAGAGAAAAGCTTTTGAGCAGACTTGGGCTTGATTTCACTTCATTTCAACAGAAACACTATTTCAGCATTACTGGACTCAGAAAGCTGTAAACTGACAATCTTGATCATTGCAGTCCTAACATTAGTTTTTGTGCATATAACTTCTAACACATTAAAAACTGTCTTACAGCATTGCAGAAAACATTGTACTTCATAAGGCATACGCTTGTTTCAGTTTGGCAAGATTTGCACTGAATATTGAATGAAACAGCATTCTCTAATAGAGAGAAAAGCTTTTGAGCAGATTTGGGCTTGATTTCACTTCATTTCAACAGAAACACTATTTCAACATTACTGGACTCAGAAAGCTGTAAACTGACAATCTTGATCATTGCAGTCCTAACATTAGTTTTTGTGTACATAACTTCTAACACATTAAAAACTGTCTTACAGCATTGCAGAAAACATTTTATTTCATAAGACATAAGCATGTTTCAGTTTGGCAAGATTTGCACTGAATACTGAATGAAACAGCTTTCTCTAATAGAGAGAAAAGCTTTTGAGCAGATTTGGGCTTGATTTCACTTCATTTGAACAGAAACACTATTTCAGCATTACTGGACTCAGAAAGCTGTAAACTGACAATCTTGATCATTGAAGTCCTAACATAAGTTTTTGTGCATATAACTTCTAACACATTAAAAACTGTCTTACAGCATTGCAGAAAACATTGTACTTCATAAGGCATAAGCTTGTTTCAGTTTGGCAAGATTTGCACTGAATACTGAATGAAACAGCTTTATCTAATAGAGAGAAAAGCTTTTGAGCAGACTTGGGCTTGATTTCACTTCATTTCAACAGAAACACTATTTCAACATTACTGGACTCAGAAAGCTGTAAACTGACAATCTTGATCATTGAAGTCCTAACATTAGTTTTTGTGCATATAACTTCTAACACATTAAAAACTGTCTTACAGCATTGCAGAAAACATTGTACTTCATAAGACATAAGCTTGTTTCAGTTTGGCAAGATTTGCACTGAATACTGAATGAAACAGCTTTATCTAATAGAGAGAAAAGCTTTTGAGCAGATTTGGGCTTGATTTCACTTCATTTCAACAGAAACACTATTTCAGCATTACTGGACTCAGAAAACTGTAAACTGACAATCTTGATCATTGAAGTCCTAACATAAGATTTTGTGCATATAACTTCTAACACATTAAAAACTGTCTTACAGCATTGCAGAAAACATTGTACTTCATAAGACATAAGCTTGTTTCAGTTTGGCAAGATTTGCACTGAATATTGAATGAAACAGCTTTCTCTAATAGAGAGAAAAGCTTTTGAGCAGATTTGGGCTTGATTTCACTTCATTTGAACAGAAACACTATTTCAACATTACTGGACTCAGAAAGCTGTAAACTGACAATCTTGATCATTGCAGTCCTAACATTAGTTTTTGTGCATATAACTTCTAACACATTAAAAACTGTCTTACAGCATTGCAGAAAACATTGTACTTCATAAGGCAAAAGCTTGTTTCAGTTTGGCAAGATTTGCACTGAATACTGAATGAAACAGCTTTATCTAATAGAGAGAAAAGCTTTTGAGCAGATTTGGGCTTGATTTCACTTCATTTGAACAGAAACACTATTTCAACATTACTGGACTCAGAAAGCTGTAAACTGACAATCTTGATCATTGCAGTCCTAACATTAGTTTTTGTGCATATAACTTCTAACACATTAAAAACTGTCTTACAGCATTGCAGAAAACATTGTACTTCATAAGGCAAAAGCTTGTTTCAGTTTGGCAAGATTTGCACTGAATACTGAATGAAACAGCTTTATCTAATAGAGAGAAAAGCTTTTGAGCAGATTTGGGCTTGATTTCACTTCATTTGAACAGAAACACTATTTCAGCATTACTGGACTCAGAAAGCTGTAAACTGACAATCTTGATCATTGCAGTCCTAACATTAGTTTTTGTGCATATAACTTCTAACACATTAAAAACTGTCTTACAGCATTGCAGAAAACATTGTACTTCATAAGGCATACGCTTGTTTCAGTTTGGCAAGATTTGCACTGAATATTGAATGAAACAGCATTCTCTAATAGAGAGAAAAGCTTTTGAGCAGATTTGGGCTTGATTTCACTTCATTTGAACAGAAACACTATTTCAACATTACTGGACTCAGAAAGCTGTAAACTGACAATCTTGATCATTGCAGTCCTAACATTAGTTTTTGTGTATATAACTTCTAACACATTAAAAACTGTCTTACAGCATTGCAGAAAACATTTTATTTCATAAGACATAAGCATGTTTCAGTTTGGCAAGATTTGCACTGAATACTGAATGAAACAGCTTTATCTAATAGAGAGAAAAGCTTTTGAGCAGACTTGGGCTTGATTTCACTTCATTTCAACAGAAACACTATTTCAGCATTACTGGACTCAGAAAGCTGTAAACTGACAATCTTGATCATTGAAGTCCTAACATAAGTTTTTGTGCATATAACTTCTAACACATTAAAAACTGTCTTACAGCATTGCAGAAAACATTGTACTTCATAAGGCATAAGCTTGTTTCAGTTTGGCAAGATTTGCACTGAATACTGAATGAAACAGCTTTATCTAATAGAGAGAAAAGCTTTTGAGCAGATTTGGGCTTGATTTCACTTCATTTGAACAGAAACACTATTTCAACATTACTGGACTCAGAAAGCTGTAAACTGACAATCTTGATCATTGCAGTCCTAACATTAGTTTTTGTGTATATAACTTCTAACACATTAAAAACTGTCTTACAGCATTGCAGAAAACATTTTATTTCATAAGACATAAGCATGTTTCAGTTTGGCAAGATTTGCACTGAATACTGAATGAAACAGCTTTATCTAATAGAGAGAAAAGCTTTTGAGCAGATTTGGGCTTGATTTCACTTCATTTCAACAGAAACACTATTTCAGCATTACTGGACTCAGAAAGCTGTAAACTGACAATCTTGATCATTGAAGTCCTAACATTAGTTTTTGTGCATATAACTTCTAACACATTAAAAACTGTCTTACAGCATTGCAGAAAACATTGTACTTCATAAGACATAAGCTTGTTTCAGTTTGGCAAGATTTGCACTGAATACTGAATGAAACAGCTTTATCTAATAGAGAGAAAAGCTTTTGAGCAGATTTGGGCTTGATTTCACTTCATTTCAACAGAAACACTATTTCAGCATTACTGGACTCAGAAAACTGTAAACTGACAATCTTGATCATTGAAGTCCTAACATAAGATTTTGTGCATATAACTTCTAACACATTAAAAACTGTCTTACAGCATTGCAGAAAACATTGTACTTCATAAGACATAAGCTTGTTTCAGTTTGGCAAGATTTGCACTGAATATTGAATGAAACAGCTTTCTCTAATAGAGAGAAAAGCTTTTGAGCAGATTTGGGCTTGATTTCACTTCATTTGAACAGAAACACTATTTCAACATTACTGGACTCAGAAAGCTGTAAACTGACAATCTTGATCATTGCAGTCCTAACATTAGTTTTTGTGCATATAACTTCTAACACATTAAAAACTGTCTTACAGCATTGCAGAAAACATTGTACTTCATAAGACATAAGCTTGTTTCAGTTTGGCAAGATTTGCACTGAATACTGAATGAAACAGCTTTATCTAATAGAGAGAAAAGCTTTTGAGCAGATTTGGGCTTGATTTCACTTCATTTCAACAGAAACACTATTTCAGCATTACTGGACTCAGAAAACTGTAAACTGACAATCTTGATCATTGAAGTCCTAACATAAGATTTTGTGCATATAACTTCTAACACATTAAAAACTGTCTTACAGCATTGCAGAAAACATTGTACTTCATAAGACATAAGCTTGTTTCAGTTTGGCAAGATTTGCACTGAATATTGAATGAAACAGCTTTCTCTAATAGAGAGAAAAGCTTTTGAGCAGATTTGGGCTTGATTTCACTTCATTTGAACAGAAACACTATTTCAACATTACTGGACTCAGAAAGCTGTAAACTGACAATCTTGATCATTGCAGTCCTAACATTAGTTTTTGTGCATATAACTTCTAACACATTAAAAACTGTCTTACAGCATTGCAGAAAACATTGTACTTCATAAGGCATACGCTTGTTTCAGTTTGGCAAGATTTGCACTGAATATTGAATGAAACAGCTTTCTCTAATAGAGAGAAAAGCTTTTGAGCAGATTTGGGCTTGATTTCACTTCATTTGAACAGAAACACTATTTCAACATTACTGGACTCAGAAAGCTGTAAACTGACAATCTTGATCATTGAAGTCCTAACATTAGTTTTTGTGTATATAACTTCTAACACATTAAAAACTGTCTTACAGCATTGCAGAAAACATTTTATTTCATAAGACATAAGCATGTTTCAGTTTGGCAAGATTTGCACTGAATACTGAATGAAACAGCTTTATCTAATAGAGAGAAAAGCTTTTGAGCAGATTTGGGCTTGATTTCACTTCATTTCAACAGAAACACTATTTCAGCATTACTGGACTCAGAAAGCTGTAAACTGACAATCTTGATCATTGAAGTCCTAACATTAGTTTTTGTGCATATAACTTCTAACACATTAAAAACTGTCTTACAGCATTGCAGAAAACATTGTACTTCATAAGACATAAGCTTGTTTCAGTTTGGCAAGATTTGCACTGAATACTGAATGAAACAGCTTTATCTAATAGAGAGAAAAGCTTTTGAGCAGATTTGGGCTTGATTTCACTTCATTTCAACAGAAACACTATTTCAGCATTACTGGACTCAGAAAGCTGTAAACTGACAATCTTGATCATTGAAGTCCTAACATAAGTTTTTGTGCATATAACTTCTAACACATTAAAAACTGTCTTACAGCATTGCAGAAAACATTGTACTTCATAAGACATAAGCTTGTTTCAGTTTGGCAAGATTTGCACTGAATACTGAATGAAACAGCTTTATCTAATAGAGAGAAAAGCTTTTGAGCAGATTTGGGCTTGATTTCACTTCATTTCAACAGAAACACTATTTCAGCATTACTGCACTCAGAAAGCTGTAAACTGACAATCTTGATCATTGAAGTCCTAACATTAGTTTTTGTGCATATAACTTCTAACACATTAAAAACTGTCTTACAGCATTGCAGAAAACATTGTACTTCATAAGACATAAGCTTGTTTCAGTTTGGCAAGATTTGCACTGAATACTGAATGAAACAGCTTTATCTAATAGAGAGAAAAGCTTTTGAGCAGATTTGGGCTTGATTTCACTTCATTTCAACAGAAACACTATTTCAGCATTACTGGACTCAGAAAGCTGTAAACTGACAATCTTGATCATTGAAGTCCTAACATAAGTTTTTGTGCATATAACTTCTAACACATTAAAAACTGTCTTACAGCATTGCAGAAAACATTGTACTTCATAAGACATAAGCTTGTTTCAGTTTGGCAAGATTTGCACTGAATACTGAATGAAACAGCTTTATCTAATAGAGAGAAAAGCTTTTGAGCAGATTTGGGCTTGATTTCACTTCATTTGAACAGAAACACTATTTCAGCATTACTGGACTCAGAAAGCTGTAAACTGACAATCTTGATCATTGCAGTCCTAACATTAGTTTTTGTGCATATAACTTCTAACACATTAAAAACTGTCTTACAGCATTGCAGAAAACATTGTACTTCATAAGGCATACGCTTGTTTCAGTTTGGCAAGATTTGCACTGAATATTGAATGAAACAGCATTCTCTAATAGAGAGAAAAGCTTTTGAGCAGATTTGGGCTTGATTTCACTTCATTTGAACAGAAACACTATTTCAACATTACTGGACTCAGAAAGCTGTAAACTGACAATCTTGATCATTGCAGTCCTAACATTAGTTTTTGTGTATATAACTTCTAACACATTAAAAACTGTCTTACAGCATTGCAGAAAACATTTTATTTCATAAGACATAAGCATGTTTCAGTTTGGCAAGATTTGCACTGAATACTGAATGAAACAGCTTTCTCTAATAGAGAGAAAAGCTTTTGAGCAGATTTGGGCTTGATTTCACTTCATTTGAACAGAAACACTATTTCAGCATTACTGGACTCAGAAAGCTGTAAACTGACAATCTTGATCATTGAAGTCCTAACATAAGTTTTTGTGCATATAACTTCTAACACATTAAAAACTGTCTTACAGCATTGCAGAAAACATTGTACTTCATAAGGCATAAGCTTGTTTCAGTTTGGCAAGATTTGCACTGAATACTGAATGAAACAGCTTTATCTAATAGAGAGAAAAGCTTTTGAGCAGACTTGGGCTTGATTTCACTTCATTTCAACAAAAACACTATTTCAGCATTACTGGACTCAGAAAGCTGTAAACTGACAATCTTGATCATTGAAGTCCTAACATTAGTTTTTGTGCATATAACTTCTAACACATTAAAAACTGTCTTACAGCATTGCAGAAAACATTGTACTTCATAAGACATAAGCTTGTTTCAGTTCGGCAAGATTTGCACTGAATACTGAATGAAACAGCTTTATCTAATAGAGAGAAAAGCTTTTGAGCAGATTTGGGCTTGATTTCACTTCATTTCAACAGAAACACTATTTCAGCATTACTGGACTCAGAAAACTGTAAACTGACAATCTTGATCATTGAAGTCCTAACATAAGATTTTGTGCATATAACTTCTAACACATTAAAAACTGTCTTACAGCATTGCAGAAAACATTGTACTTCATAAGACATAAGCTTGTTTCAGTTTGGCAAGATTTGCACTGAATATTGAATGAAACAGCTTTCTCTATTAGAGAGAAAAGCTTTTGAACAGATTTGGGCTTGATTTCACTTCATTTGAACAGAAACACTATTTCAACATTACTGGACTCAGAAAGCTGTAAACTGACAATCTTGATCATTGCACTCCTAACATTAGATTTTGTGCATATAACTTCTAACACATTAAAAACTGTCTTACAGCATTGCAGAAAACATTGTACTTCATAAGGCAAAAGCTTGTTTCAGTTTGGCAAGATTTGCACTGAATACTGAATGAAACAGCTTTATCTAATAGAGAGAAAAGCTTTTGAGCAGACTTGGGCTTGATTTCACTTCATTTCAACAGAAACACTATTTCAGCATTACTGGACTCAGAAAGCTGTAAACTGACAATCTTGATCATTGCAGTCCTAACATTAGTTTTTGTGCATATAACTTCTAACACATTAAAAACTGTCTTACAGCATTGCAGAAAACATTGTACTTCATAAGGCATACGCTTGTTTCAGTTTGGCAAGATTTGCACTGAATATTGAATGAAACAGCATTCTCTAATAGAGAGAAAAGCTTTTGAGCAGATTTGGGCTTGATTTCACTTCATTTGAACAGAAACACTATTTCAACATTACTGGACTCAGAAAGCTGTAAACTGACAATCTTGATCATTGCAGTCCTAACATTAGTTTTTGTGTACATAACTTCTAACACATTAAAAACTGTCTTACAGCATTGCAGAAAACATTTTATTTCATAAGACATAAGCATGTTTCAGTTTGGCAAGATTTGCACTGAATACTGAATGAAACAGCTTTCTCTAATAGAGAGAAAAGCTTTTGAGCAGATTTGGGCTTGATTTCACTTCATTTGAACAGAAACACTATTTCAGCATTACTGGACTCGGAAAGCTGTAAACTGACAATCTTGATCATTGAAGTCCTAACATAAGTTTTTGTGCATATAACTTCTAACACATTAAAAACTGTCTTACAGCATTGCAGAAAACATTGTACTTCATAAGGCATAAGCTTGTTTCAGTTTGGCAAGATTTGCACTGAATACTGAATGAAACAGCTTTATCTAATAGAGAGAAAAGCTTTTGAGCAGACTTGGGCTTGATTTCACTTCATTTCAACAGAAACACTATTTCAGCATTACTGGACTCAGAAAGCTGTAAACTGACAATCTTGATCATTGAAGTCCTAACATTAGTTTTTGTGCATATAACTTCTAACACATTAAAAACTGTCTTACAGCATTGCAGAAAACATTGTACTTCATAAGACATAAGCTTGTTTCAGTTTGGCAAGATTTGCACTGAATACTGAATGAAACAGCTTTATCTAATAGAGAGAAAAGCTTTTGAGCAGATTTGGGCTTGATTTCACTTCATTTCAACAGAAACACTATTTCAGCATTACTGGACTCAGAAAACTGTAAACTGACAATCTTGATCATTGAAGTCCTAACATAAGATTTTGTGCATATAACTTCTAACACATTAAAAACTGTCTTACAGCATTGCAGAAAACATTGTACTTCATAAGACATAAGCTTGTTTCAGTTTGGCAAGATTTGCACTGAATATTGAATGAAACAGCTTTCTCTAATAGAGAGAAAAGCTTTTGAGCAGATTTGGGCTTGATTTCACTTCATTTGAACAGAAACACTATTTCAACATTACTGGACTCAGAAAGCTGTAAACTGACAATCTTGATCATTGCAGTCCTAACATTAGTTTTTGTGCATATAACTTCTAACACATTAAAAACTGTCTTACAGCATTGCAGAAAACATTGTACTTCATAAGGCAAAAGCTTGTTTCAGTTTGGCAAGATTTGCACTGAATACTGAATGAAACAGCTTTATCTAATAGAGAGAAAAGCTTTTGAGCAGATTTGGGCTTGATTTCACTTCATTTCAACAGAAACACTATTTCAGCATTACTGGACTCAGAAAGCTGTAAACTGACAATCTTGATCATTGAAGTCCTAACATAAGTTTTTGTGCATATAACTTCTAACACATTAAAAACTGTCTTACAGCATTGCAGAAAACATTGTACTTCATAAGGCATACGCTTGTTTCAGTTTGGCAAGATTTGCACTGAATATTGAATGAAACAGCATTCTCTAATAGAGAGAAAAGCTTTTGAGCAGATTTGGGCTTGATTTCACTTCATTTGAACAGAAACACTATTTCAACATTACTGGACTCAGAAAGCTGTAAACTGACAATCTTGATCATTGCAGTCCTAACATTAGTTTTTGTGTATATAACTTCTAACACATTAAAAACTGTCTTACAGCATTGCAGAAAACATTGTACTTCATAAGGCATAAGCATCTATCAGTTTGGCAAGATTTGCACTGAATACTGAATGAAACAGCTTTCTCTAATAGAGAGAAAAGCTTTTGAGCAGATTTGGGCTTGATTTCACTTCATTTGAACAGAAACACTATTTCAACATTACTGGACTCAGAAAGCTGTAAACTGACAATCTTGATCATTGCAGTCCTAACATTAGTTTTTGTGCATATAACTTCTAACACATTAAAAACTGTCTAACAGCATTGCAGAAAACATTGTACTTCATAAGGCAAAAGCTTGTTTCAGTTTGGCAAGATTTGCACTGAATACTGAATGAAACAGCTTTATCTAATAGAGAGAAAAGCTTTTGAGCAGATTTGGGCTTGATTTCACTTCATTTCAACAGAAACACTATTTCAGCATTACTGGACTCAGAAAGCTGTAAACTGACAATCTTGATCATTGAAGTCCTAACATAAGTTTTTGTGCATATAACTTCTAACACATTAAAAACTGTCTAACAGCATTGCAGAAAACATTGTACTTCATAAGGCATAAGCTTGTTTCAGTTTGGCAAGATTTGCACTGAATACTGAATGAAACAGCTTTATCTAATAGAGAGAAAAGCTTTTGAGCAGACTTGGGCTTGATTTCACTTCATTTCAACAGAAACACTATTTCAGCATTACTGGACTCAGAAAGCTGTAAACTGACAATCTTGATCATTGCAGTCCTAACATTAGTTTTTGTGCATATAACTTCTAACACATTAAAAACTGTCTTACAGCATTGCAGAAAACATTGTACTTCATAAGGCATACGCTTGTTTCAGTTTGGCAAGATTTGCACTGAATATTGAATGAAACAGCATTCTCTAATAGAGAGAAAAGCTTTTGAGCAGATTTGGGCTTGATTTCACTTCATTTGAACAGAAACACTATTTCAACATTACTGGACTCAGAAAGCTGTAAACTGACAATCTTGATCATTGCAGTCCTAACATTAGTTTTTGTGCATATAACTTCTAACACATTAAAAACTGTCTTACAGCATTGCAGAAAACATTTTATTTCATAAGACATAAGCATGTTTCAGTTTGGCAAGATTTGCACTGAATACTGAATGAAACAGCTTTCTCTAATAGAGAGAAAAGCTTTTGAGCAGATTTGGGCTTGATTTCACTTCATTTGAACAGAAACACTATTTCAGCATTACTGGACTCAGAAAGCTGTAAACTGACAATCTTGATCATTGAAGTCCTAACATAAGTTTTTGTGCATATAACTTCTAACACATTAAAAACTGTCTTACAGCATTGCAGAAAACATTGTACTTCATAAGGCATAAGCTTGTTTCAGTTTGGCAAGATTTGCACTCAATACTGAATGAAACAGCTTTATCTAATAGAGAGAAAAGCTTTTGAGCAGATTTGGGCTTGATTTCACTTCATTTCAACAGAAACACTATTTCAGCATTACTGGACTCAGAAAACTGTAAACTGACAATCTTGATCATTGAAGTCCTAACATAAGATTTTGTGCATATAACTTCTAACACAATAAAAACTGTCTTACAGCATTGCAGAAAACATTGTACTTCATAAGACATAAGCTTGTTTCAGTTTGGCAAGATTTGCACTGAATATTGAATGAAACAGCTTTCTCTAATAGAGAGAAAAGCTTTTGAGCAGATTTGGGCTTGATTTCACTTCATTTGAACAGAAACACTATTTCAACATTACTGGACTCAGAAAGCTGTAAACTGACAATCTTGATCATTGCAGTCCTAACATTAGTTTTTGTGCATATAACTTCTAACACATTAAAAACTGTCTTACAGCATTGCAGAAAACATTGTACTTCATAAGGCATACGCTTCTTTCAGTTTGGCAAGATTTGCACTGAATATTGAATGAAACAGCTTTCTCTAATAGAGAGAAAAGCTTTTGAGCAGATTTGGGCTTGATTTCACTTCATTTGAACAGAAACACTATTTCAACATTACTGGACTCAGAAAGCTGTAAACTGACAATCTTGATCATTGAAGTCCTAACATTAGTTTTTGTGTATATAACTTCTAACACATTAAAAACTGTCTTACAGCATTGCAGAAAACATTTTATTTCATAAGACATAAGCATGTTTCAGTTTGGCAAGATTTGCACTGAATACTCAATGAAACCGCATTCTCTATTAGAGAGAAAAGCTTTTGAGCAGATTTGGGCTTGATTTCACTTCATTTGAACAGAAACACTATTTCAGCATTACTGGACTCAGAAAGCTGTAAACTGACAATCTTGATCATTGAAGTCCTAACATAAGTTTTTGTGCATATAACTTCTAACACATTAAAAACTGTCTGACAGTATTGCAGAAAACATTGTACTTCATAAGGCATAAGCTTGTTTCAGTTTGGCAAGATTTGCACTGAATACTGAATGAAACAGCTTTATCTAATAGAGAGAAAAGCTTTTGAGCAGATTTGGGCTTGATTTCACTTCATTTCAACAGAAACACTATTTCAGCATTACTGGACTCAGAAAACTGTAAACTGACAATCTTGATCATTGAAGTCCTAACATAAGATTTTGTGCATATAACTTCTAACACATTAAAAACTGTCTTACAGCATTGCAGAAAACATTGTACTTCATAAGACATAAGCTTGTTTCAGTTTGGCAAGATTTGCACTGAATATTGAATGAAACAGCTTTCTCTAATAGAGAGAAAAGCTTTTGAGCAGATTTGGGCTTGATTTCACTTCATTTGAACAGAAACACTATTTCAACATTACTGGACTCAGAAAGCTGTAAACTGACAATCTTGATCATTGCAGTCCTAACATTAGTTTTTGTGCATATAACTTCTAACACATTAAAAACTGTCTTACAGCATTGCAGAAAACATTGTACTTCATAAGGCAAAAGCTTGTTTCAGTTTGGCAAGATTTGCACTGAATACTGAATGAAACAGCTTTATCTAATAGAGAGAAAAGCTTTTGAGCAGATTTGGGCTTGATTTCACTTCATTTGAACAGAAACACTATTTCAGCATTACTGGACTCAGAAAGCTGTAAACTGACAATCTTGATCATTGCAGTCCTAACATTAGTTTTTGTGCATATAACTTCTAACACATTAAAAACTGTCTTACAGCATTGCAGAAAACATTGTACTTCATAAGGCATACGCTTGTTTCAGTTTGGCAAGATTTGCACTGAATATTGAATGAAACAGCATTCTCTAATAGAGAGAAAAGCTTTTGAGCAGATTTGGGCTTGATTTCACTTCATTTGAACAGAAACACTATTTCAACATTACTGGACTCAGAAAGCTGTAAACTGACAATCTTGATCATTGCAGTCCTAACATTAGTTTTTGTGTATATAACTTCTAACACATTAAAAACTGTCTTACAGCATTGCAGAAAACATTTTATTTCATAAGACATAAGCATGTTTCAGTTTGGCAAGATTTGCACTGAATACTGAATGAAACAGCTTTATCTAATAGAGAGAAAAGCTTTTGAGCAGACTTGGGCTTGATTTCACTTCATTTCAACAGAAACACTATTTCAGCATTACTGGACTCAGAAAGCTGTAAACTGACAATCTTGATCATTGAAGTCCTAACATAAGTTTTTGTGCATATAACTTCTAACACATTAAAAACTGTCTTACAGCATTGCAGAAAACATTGTACTTCATAAGGCATAAGCTTGTTTCAGTTTGGCAAGATTTGCACTGAATACTGAATGAAACAGCTTTATCTAATAGAGAGAAAAGCTTTTGAGCAGATTTGGGCTTGATTTCACTTCATTTGAACAGAAACACTATTTCAACATTACTGGACTCAGAAAGCTGTAAACTGACAATCTTGATCATTGCAGTCCTAACATTAGTTTTTGTGTATATAACTTCTAACACATTAAAAACTGTCTTACAGCATTGCAGAAAACATTTTATTTCATAAGACATAAGCATGTTTCAGTTTGGCAAGATTTGCACTGAATACTGAATGAAACAGCTTTATCTAATAGAGAGAAAAGCTTTTGAGCAGATTTGGGCTTGATTTCACTTCATTTCAACAGAAACACTATTTCAGCATTACTGGACTCAGAAAGCTGTAAACTGACAATCTTGATCATTGAAGTCCTAACATTAGTTTTTGTGCATATAACTTCTAACACATTAAAAACTGTCTTACAGCATTGCAGAAAACATTGTACTTCATAAGACATAAGCTTGTTTCAGTTTGGCAAGATTTGCACTGAATACTGAATGAAACAGCTTTATCTAATAGAGAGAAAAGCTTTTGAGCAGATTTGGGCTTGATTTCACTTCATTTCAACAGAAACACTATTTCAGCATTACTGGACTCAGAAAACTGTAAACTGACAATCTTGATCATTGAAGTCCTAACATAAGATTTTGTGCATATAACTTCTAACACATTAAAAACTGTCTTACAGCATTGCAGAAAACATTGTACTTCATAAGACATAAGCTTGTTTCAGTTTGGCAAGATTTGCACTGAATATTGAATGAAACAGCTTTCTCTAATAGAGAGAAAAGCTTTTGAGCAGATTTGGGCTTGATTTCACTTCATTTGAACAGAAACACTATTTCAACATTACTGGACTCAGAAAGCTGTAAACTGACAATCTTGATCATTGCAGTCCTAACATTAGTTTTTGTGCATATAACTTCTAACACATTAAAAACTGTCTTACAGCATTGCAGAAAACATTGTACTTCATAAGACATAAGCTTGTTTCAGTTTGGCAAGATTTGCACTGAATACTGAATGAAACAGCTTTATCTAATAGAGAGAAAAGCTTTTGAGCAGATTTGGGCTTGATTTCACTTCATTTCAACAGAAACACTATTTCAGCATTACTGGACTCAGAAAACTGTAAACTGACAATCTTGATCATTGAAGTCCTAACATAAGATTTTGTGCATATAACTTCTAACACATTAAAAACTGTCTTACAGCATTGCAGAAAACATTGTACTTCATAAGACATAAGCTTGTTTCAGTTTGGCAAGATTTGCACTGAATATTGAATGAAACAGCTTTCTCTAATAGAGAGAAAAGCTTTTGAGCAGATTTGGGCTTGATTTCACTTCATTTGAACAGAAACACTATTTCAACATTACTGGACTCAGAAAGCTGTAAACTGACAATCTTGATCATTGCAGTCCTAACATTAGTTTTTGTGCATATAACTTCTAACACATTAAAAACTGTCTTACAGCATTGCAGAAAACATTGTACTTCATAAGGCATACGCTTGTTTCAGTTTGGCAAGATTTGCACTGAATATTGAATGAAACAGCTTTCTCTAATAGAGAGAAAAGCTTTTGAGCAGATTTGGGCTTGATTTCACTTCATTTGAACAGAAACACTATTTCAACATTACTGGACTCAGAAAGCTGTAAACTGACAATCTTGATCATTGAAGTCCTAACATTAGTTTTTGTGTATATAACTTCTAACACATTAAAAACTGTCTTACAGCATTGCAGAAAACATTTTATTTCATAAGACATAAGCATGTTTCAGTTTGGCAAGATTTGCACTGAATACTGAATGAAACAGCTTTATCTAATAGAGAGAAAAGCTTTTGAGCAGATTTGGGCTTGATTTCACTTCATTTCAACAGAAACACTATTTCAGCATTACTGGACTCAGAAAGCTGTAAACTGACAATCTTGATCATTGAAGTCCTAACATTAGTTTTTGTGCATATAACTTCTAACACATTAAAAACTGTCTTACAGCATTGCAGAAAACATTGTACTTCATAAGACATAAGCTTGTTTCAGTTTGGCAAGATTTGCACTGAATACTGAATGAAACAGCTTTATCTAATAGAGAGAAAAGCTTTTGAGCAGATTTGGGCTTGATTTCACTTCATTTCAACAGAAACACTATTTCAGCATTACTGGACTCAGAAAGCTGTAAACTGACAATCTTGATCATTGAAGTCCTAACATAAGTTTTTGTGCATATAACTTCTAACACATTAAAAACTGTCTTACAGCATTGCAGAAAACATTGTACTTCATAAGACATAAGCTTGTTTCAGTTTGGCAAGATTTGCACTGAATACTGAATGAAACAGCTTTATCTAATAGAGAGAAAAGCTTTTGAGCAGATTTGGGCTTGATTTCACTTCATTTCAACAGAAACACTATTTCAGCATTACTGCACTCAGAAAGCTGTAAACTGACAATCTTGATCATTGAAGTCCTAACATTAGTTTTTGTGCATATAACTTCTAACACATTAAAAACTGTCTTACAGCATTGCAGAAAACATTGTACTTCATAAGACATAAGCTTGTTTCAGTTTGGCAAGATTTGCACTGAATACTGAATGAAACAGCTTTATCTAATAGAGAGAAAAGCTTTTGAGCAGATTTGGGCTTGATTTCACTTCATTTGAACAGAAACACTATTTCAACATTACTGGACTCAGAAAGCTGTAAACTGACAATCTTGATCATTGCAGTCCTAACATTAGTTTTTGTGTACATAACTTCTAACACATTAAAAACTGTCTTACAGCATTGCAGAAAACATTTTATTTCATAAGACATAAGCATGTTTCAGTTTGGCAAGATTTGCACTGAATACTGAATGAAACAGCTTTCTCTAATAGAGAGAAAAGCTTTTGAGCAGATTTGGGCTTGATTTCACTTCATTTGAACAGAAACACTATTTCAGCATTACTGGACTCGGAAAGCTGTAAACTGACAATCTTGATCATTGAAGTCCTAACATAAGTTTTTGTGCATATAACTTCTAACACATTAAAAACTGTCTTACAGCATTGCAGAAAACATTGTACTTCATAAGGCATAAGCTTGTTTCAGTTTGGCAAGATTTGCACTGAATACTGAATGAAACAGCTTTATCTAATAGAGAGAAAAGCTTTTGAGCAGACTTGGGCTTGATTTCACTTCATTTCAACAGAAACACTATTTCAGCATTACTGGACTCAGAAAGCTGTAAACTGACAATCTTGATCATTGAAGTCCTAACATTAGTTTTTGTGCATATAACTTCTAACACATTAAAAACTGTCTTACAGCATTGCAGAAAACATTGTACTTCATAAGACATAAGCTTGTTTCAGTTTGGCAAGATTTGCACTGAATACTGAATGAAACAGCTTTATCTAATAGAGAGAAAAGCTTTTGAGCAGATTTGGGCTTGATTTCACTTCATTTCAACAGAAACACTATTTCAGCATTACTGGACTCAGAAAACTGTAAACTGACAATCTTGATCATTGAAGTCCTAACATAAGATTTTGTGCATATAACTTCTAACACATTAAAAACTGTCTTACAGCATTGCAGAAAACATTGTACTTCATAAGACATAAGCTTGTTTCAGTTTGGCAAGATTTGCACTGAATATTGAATGAAACAGCTTTCTCTAATAGAGAGAAAAGCTTTTGAGCAGATTTGGGCTTGATTTCACTTCATTTGAACAGAAACACTATTTCAACATTACTGGACTCAGAAAGCTGTAAACTGACAATCTTGATCATTGCAGTCCTAACATTAGTTTTTGTGCATATAACTTCTAACACATTAAAAACTGTCTTACAGCATTGCAGAAAACATTGTACTTCATAAGGCAAAAGCTTGTTTCAGTTTGGCAAGATTTGCACTGAATACTGAATGAAACAGCTTTATCTAATAGAGAGAAAAGCTTTTGAGCAGATTTGGGCTTGATTTCACTTCATTTCAACAGAAACACTATTTCAGCATTACTGGACTCAGAAAGCTGTAAACTGACAATCTTGATCATTGAAGTCCTAACATAAGTTTTTGTGCATATAACTTCTAACACATTAAAAACTGTCTTACAGCATTGCAGAAAACATTGTACTTCATAAGGCATACGCTTGTTTCAGTTTGGCAAGATTTGCACTGAATATTGAATGAAACAGCATTCTCTAATAGAGAGAAAAGCTTTTGAGCAGATTTGGGCTTGATTTCACTTCATTTGAACAGAAACACTATTTCAACATTACTGGACTCAGAAAGCTGTAAACTGACAATCTTGATCATTGCAGTCCTAACATTAGTTTTTGTGTATATAACTTCTAACACATTAAAAACTGTCTTACAGCATTGCAGAAAACATTGTACTTCATAAGGCATAAGCATCTATCAGTTTGGCAAGATTTGCACTGAATACTGAATGAAACAGCTTTCTCTAATAGAGAGAAAAGCTTTTGAGCAGATTTGGGCTTGATTTCACTTCATTTGAACAGAAACACTATTTCAACATTACTGGACTCAGAAAGCTGTAAACTGACAATCTTGATCATTGCAGTCCTAACATTAGTTTTTGTGCATATAACTTCTAACACATTAAAAACTGTCTAACAGCATTGCAGAAAACATTGTACTTCATAAGGCAAAAGCTTGTTTCAGTTTGGCAAGATTTGCACTGAATACTGAATGAAACAGCTTTATCTAATAGAGAGAAAAGCTTTTGAGCAGATTTGGGCTTGATTTCACTTCATTTCAACAGAAACACTATTTCAGCATTACTGGACTCAGAAAGCTGTAAACTGACAATCTTGATCATTGAAGTCCTAACATAAGTTTTTGTGCATATAACTTCTAACACATTAAAAACTGTCTAACAGCATTGCAGAAAACATTGTACTTCATAAGGCATAAGCTTGTTTCAGTTTGGCAAGATTTGCACTGAATACTGAATGAAACAGCTTTATCTAATAGAGAGAAAAGCTTTTGAGCAGACTTGGGCTTGATTTCACTTCATTTCAACAGAAACACTATTTCAGCATTACTGGACTCAGAAAGCTGTAAACTGACAATCTTGATCATTGCAGTCCTAACATTAGTTTTTGTGCATATAACTTCTAACACATTAAAAACTGTCTTACAGCATTGCAGAAAACATTGTACTTCATAAGGCATACGCTTGTTTCAGTTTGGCAAGATTTGCACTGAATATTGAATGAAACAGCATTCTCTAATAGAGAGAAAAGCTTTTGAGCAGATTTGGGCTTGATTTCACTTCATTTGAACAGAAACACTATTTCAACATTACTGGACTCAGAAAGCTGTAAACTGACAATCTTGATCATTGCAGTCCTAACATTAGTTTTTGTGCATATAACTTCTAACACATTAAAAACTGTCTTACAGCATTGCAGAAAACATTTTATTTCATAAGACATAAGCATGTTTCAGTTTGGCAAGATTTGCACTGAATACTGAATGAAACAGCTTTCTCTAATAGAGAGAAAAGCTTTTGAGCAGATTTGGGCTTGATTTCACTTCATTTGAACAGAAACACTATTTCAGCATTACTGGACTCAGAAAGCTGTAAACTGACAATCTTGATCATTGAAGTCCTAACATAAGTTTTTGTGCATATAACTTCTAACACATTAAAAACTGTCTTACAGCATTGCAGAAAACATTGTACTTCATAAGGCATAAGCTTGTTTCAGTTTGGCAAGATTTGCACTCAATACTGAATGAAACAGCTTTATCTAATAGAGAGAAAAGCTTTTGAGCAGATTTGGGCTTGATTTCACTTCATTTCAACAGAAACACTATTTCAGCATTACTGGACTCAGAAAACTGTAAACTGACAATCTTGATCATTGAAGTCCTAACATAAGATTTTGTGCATATAACTTCTAACACAATAAAAACTGTCTTACAGCATTGCAGAAAACATTGTACTTCATAAGACATAAGCTTGTTTCAGTTTGGCAAGATTTGCACTGAATATTGAATGAAACAGCTTTCTCTAATAGAGAGAAAAGCTTTTGAGCAGATTTGGGCTTGATTTCACTTCATTTGAACAGAAACACTATTTCAACATTACTGGACTCAGAAAGCTGTAAACTGACAATCTTGATCATTGCAGTCCTAACATTAGTTTTTGTGCATATAACTTCTAACACATTAAAAACTGTCTTACAGCATTGCAGAAAACATTGTACTTCATAAGGCATACGCTTCTTTCAGTTTGGCAAGATTTGCACTGAATATTGAATGAAACAGCTTTCTCTAATAGAGAGAAAAGCTTTTGAGCAGATTTGGGCTTGATTTCACTTCATTTGAACAGAAACACTATTTCAACATTACTGGACTCAGAAAGCTGTAAACTGACAATCTTGATCATTGAAGTCCTAACATTAGTTTTTGTGTATATAACTTCTAACACATTAAAAACTGTCTTACAGCATTGCAGAAAACATTTTATTTCATAAGACATAAGCATGTTTCAGTTTGGCAAGATTTGCACTGAATACTCAATGAAACCGCATTCTCTATTAGAGAGAAAAGCTTTTGAGCAGATTTGGGCTTGATTTCACTTCATTTGAACAGAAACACTATTTCAGCATTACTGGACTCAGAAAGCTGTAAACTGACAATCTTGATCATTGAAGTCCTAACATAAGTTTTTGTGCATATAACTTCTAACACATTAAAAACTGTCTGACAGTATTGCAGAAAACATTGTACTTCATAAGGCATAAGCTTGTTTCAGTTTGGCAAGATTTGCACTGAATACTGAATGAAACAGCTTTATCTAATAGAGAGAAAAGCTTTTGAGCAGATTTGGGCTTGATTTCACTTCATTTCAACAGAAACACTATTTCAGCATTACTGGACTCAGAAAACTGTAAACTGACAATCTTGATCATTGAAGTCCTAACATAAGATTTTGTGCATATAACTTCTAACACATTAAAAACTGTCTTACAGCATTGCAGAAAACATTGTACTTCATAAGACATAAGCTTGTTTCAGTTTGGCAAGATTTGCACTGAATATTGAATGAAACAGCTTTCTCTAATAGAGAGAAAAGCTTTTGAGCAGATTTGGGCTTGATTTCACTTCATTTGAACAGAAACACTATTTCAACATTACTGGACTCAGAAAGCTGTAAACTGACAATCTTGATCATTGCAGTCCTAACATTAGTTTTTGTGCATATAACTTCTAACACATTAAAAACTGTCTTACAGCATTGCAGAAAACATTGTACTTCATAAGGCAAAAGCTTGTTTCAGTTTGGCAAGATTTGCACTGAATACTGAATGAAACAGCTTTATCTAATAGAGAGAAAAGCTTTTGAGCAGATTTGGGCTTGATTTCACTTCATTTGAACAGAAACACTATTTCAGCATTACTGGACTCAGAAAGCTGTAAACTGACAATCTTGATCATTGCAGTCCTAACATTAGTTTTTGTGCATATAACTTCTAACACATTAAAAACTGTCTTACAGCATTGCAGAAAACATTGTACTTCATAAGGCATACGCTTGTTTCAGTTTGGCAAGATTTGCACTGAATATTGAATGAAACAGCATTCTCTAATAGAGAGAAAAGCTTTTGAGCAGATTTGGGCTTGATTTCACTTCATTTGAACAGAAACACTATTTCAACATTACTGGACTCAGAAAGCTGTAAACT
Organism: Carassius gibelio; assembly: GCF_023724105.1. Taxonomy (NCBI): domain Eukaryota; kingdom Metazoa; phylum Chordata; class Actinopteri; order Cypriniformes; family Cyprinidae; genus Carassius; species Carassius gibelio. Next base: position 18,963 of record NC_068376.1, on the reverse strand, counting down.
GACAATCTTGATCATTGCAGTCCTAACATTAGTTTTTGTGTATATAACTTCTAACACATTAAAAACTGTCTTACAGCATTGCAGAAAACATTTTATTTCATAAGACATAAGCATGTTTCAGTTTGGCAAGATTTGCACTGAATACTGAATGAAACAGCTTTATCTAATAGAGAGAAAAGCTTTTGAGCAGACTTGGGCTTGATTTCACTTCATTTCAACAGAAACACTATTTCAGCATTACTGGACTCAGAAAGCTGTAAACTGACAATCTTGATCATTGAAGTCCTAACATAAGTTTTTGTGCATATAACTTCTAACACATTAAAAACTGTCTTACAGCATTGCAGAAAACATTGTACTTCATAAGGCATAAGCTTGTTTCAGTTTGGCAAGATTTGCACTGAATACTGAATGAAACAGCTTTATCTAATAGAGAGAAAAGCTTTTGAGCAGATTTGGGCTTGATTTCACTTCATTTGAACAGAAACACTATTTCAACATTACTGGACTCAGAAAGCTGTAAACTGACAATCTTGATCATTGCAGTCCTAACATTAGTTTTTGTGTATATAACTTCTAACACATTAAAAACTGTCTTACAGCATTGCAGAAAACATTTTATTTCATAAGACATAAGCATGTTTCAGTTTGGCAAGATTTGCACTGAATACTGAATGAAACAGCTTTATCTAATAGAGAGAAAAGCTTTTGAGCAGATTTGGGCTTGATTTCACTTCATTTCAACAGAAACACTATTTCAGCATTACTGGACTCAGAAAGCTGTAAACTGACAATCTTGATCATTGAAGTCCTAACATTAGTTTTTGTGCATATAACTTCTAACACATTAAAAACTGTCTTACAGCATTGCAGAAAACATTGTACTTCATAAGACATAAGCTTGTTTCAGTTTGGCAAGATTTGCACTGAATCTTTGTTGAAATAGTGTTTCTGTTCAAATGAAGTGAAATCAAGCCCAAATCTGCTCAAAAGCTTTTCTCTCTATTAGAGAATGCTGTTTCATTCAATATTCAGTGCAAATCTTGCCAAACTGAAACAAGCGTATGCCTTATGAAGTACAATGTTTTCTGCAATGCTGTAAGACAGTTTTTAATGTGTTAGAAGTTATATGCACAAAAACTAATGTTAGGACTGCAATGATCAAGATTGTCAGTTTACAGCTTTCTGAGTCCAGTAATGCTGAAATAGTGTTTCTGTTGAAATGAAGTGAAATCAAGCCCAAGTCTGCTCAAAAGCTTTTCTCTCTATTAGATAAAGCTGTTTCATTCAGTATTCAGTGCAAATCTTGCCAAACTGAAACAAGCTTATGCCTTATGAAGTACAATGTTTTCTGCAATGCTGTTAGACAGTTTTTAATGTGTTAGAAGTTATATGCACAAAAACTTATGTTAGGACTTCAATGATCAAGATTGTCAGTTTACAGCTTTCTGAGTCCAGTAATGCTGAAATAGTGTTTCTGTTGAAATGAAGTGAAATCAAGCCCAAATCTGCTCAAAAGCTTTTCTCTCTATTAGATAAAGCTGTTTCATTCAGTATTCAGTGCAAATCTTGCCAAACTGAAACAAGCTTTTGCCTTATGAAGTACAATGTTTTCTGCAATGCTGTTAGACAGTTTTTAATGTGTTAGAAGTTATATGCACAAAAACTAATGTTAGGACTGCAATGATCAAGATTGTCAGTTTACAGCTTTCTGAGTCCAGTAATGTTGAAATAGTGTTTCTGTTCAAATGAAGTGAAATCAAGCCCAAATCTGCTCAAAAGCTTTTCTCTCTATTAGAGAAAGCTGTTTCATTCAGTATTCAGTGCAAATCTTGCCAAACTGATAGATGCTTATGCCTTATGAAGTACAATGTTTTCTGCAATGCTGTAAGACAGTTTTTAATGTGTTAGAAGTTATATACACAAAAACTAATGTTAGGACTGCAATGATCAAGATTGTCAGTTTACAGCTTTCTGAGTCCAGTAATGTTGAAATAGTGTTTCTGTTCAAATGAAGTGAAATCAAGCCCAAATCTGCTCAAAAGCTTTTCTCTCTATTAGAGAATGCTGTTTCATTCAATATTCAGTGCAAATCTTGCCAAACTGAAACAAGCGTATGCCTTATGAAGTACAATGTTTTCTGCAATGCTGTAAGACAGTTTTTAATGTGTTAGAAGTTATATGCACAAAAACTTATGTTAGGACTTCAATGATCAAGATTGTCAGTTTACAGCTTTCTGAGTCCAGTAATGCTGAAATAGTGTTTCTGTTGAAATGAAGTGAAATCAAGCCCAAATCTGCTCAAAAGCTTTTCTCTCTATTAGATAAAGCTGTTTCATTCAGTATTCAGTGCAAATCTTGCCAAACTGAAACAAGCTTTTGCCTTATGAAGTACAATGTTTTCTGCAATGCTGTAAGACAGTTTTTAATGTGTTAGAAGTTATATGCACAAAAACTAATGTTAGGACTGCAATGATCAAGATTGTCAGTTTACAGCTTTCTGAGTCCAGTAATGTTGAAATAGTGTTTCTGTTCAAATGAAGTGAAATCAAGCCCAAATCTGCTCAAAAGCTTTTCTCTCTATTAGAGAAAGCTGTTTCATTCAATATTCAGTGCAAATCTTGCCAAACTGAAACAAGCTTATGTCTTATGAAGTACAATGTTTTCTGCAATGCTGTAAGACAGTTTTTAATGTGTTAGAAGTTATATGCACAAAATCTTATGTTAGGACTTCAATGATCAAGATTGTCAGTTTACAGTTTTCTGAGTCCAGTAATGCTGAAATAGTGTTTCTGTTGAAATGAAGTGAAATCAAGCCCAAATCTGCTCAAAAGCTTTTCTCTCTATTAGATAAAGCTGTTTCATTCAGTATTCAGTGCAAATCTTGCCAAACTGAAACAAGCTTATGTCTTATGAAGTACAATGTTTTCTGCAATGCTGTAAGACAGTTTTTAATGTGTTAGAAGTTATATGAACAAAAACTAATGTTAGGACTTCAATGATCAAGATTGTCAGTTTACAGCTTTCTGAGTCCAGTAATGCTGAAATAGTGTTTCTGTTGAAATGAAGTGAAATCAAGCCCAAGTCTGCTCAAAAGCTTTTCTCTCTATTAGATAAAGCTGTTTCATTCAGTATTCAGTGCAAATCTTGCCAAACTGAAACAAGCTTATGCCTTATGAAGTACAATGTTTTCTGCAATGCTGTAAGACAGTTTTTAATGTGTTAGAAGTTATATGCACAAAAACTTATGTTAGGACTTCAATGATCAAGATTGTCAGTTTACAGCTTTCCGAGTCCAGTAATGCTGAAATAGTGTTTCTGTTCAAATGAAGTGAAATCAAGCCCAAATCTGCTCAAAAGCTTTTCTCTCTATTAGAGAAAGCTGTTTCATTCAGTATTCAGTGCAAATCTTGCCAAACTGAAACATGCTTATGTCTTATGAAATAAAATGTTTTCTGCAATGCTGTAAGACAGTTTTTAATGTGTTAGAAGTTATGTACACAAAAACTAATGTTAGGACTGCAATGATCAAGATTGTCAGTTTACAGCTTTCTGAGTCCAGTAATGTTGAAATAGTGTTTCTGTTCAAATGAAGTGAAATCAAGCCCAAATCTGCTCAAAAGCTTTTCTCTCTATTAGAGAATGCTGTTTCATTCAATATTCAGTGCAAATCTTGCCAAACTGAAACAAGCGTATGCCTTATGAAGTACAATGTTTTCTGCAATGCTGTAAGACAGTTTTTAATGTGTTAGAAGTTATATGCACAAAAACTAATGTTAGGACTGCAATGATCAAGATTGTCAGTTTACAGCTTTCTGAGTCCAGTAATGCTGAAATAGTGTTTCTGTTGAAATGAAGTGAAATCAAGCCCAAGTCTGCTCAAAAGCTTTTCTCTCTATTAGATAAAGCTGTTTCATTCAGTATTCAGTGCAAATCTTGCCAAACTGAAACAAGCTTTTGCCTTATGAAGTACAATGTTTTCTGCAATGCTGTAAGACAGTTTTTAATGTGTTAGAAGTTATATGCACAAAATCTAATGTTAGGAGTGCAATGATCAAGATTGTCAGTTTACAGCTTTCTGAGTCCAGTAATGTTGAAATAGTGTTTCTGTTCAAATGAAGTGAAATCAAGCCCAAATCTGCTCAAAAGCTTTTCTCTCTAATAGAGAAAGCTGTTTCATTCAATATTCAGTGCAAATCTTGCCAAACTGAAACAAGCTTATGTCTTATGAAGTACAATGTTTTCTGCAATGCTGTAAGACAGTTTTTAATGTGTTAGAAGTTATATGCACAAAATCTAATGTTAGGACTGCAATGATCAAGATTGTCAGTTTACAGTTTTCTGAGTCCAGTAATGCTGAAATAGTGTTTCTGTTCAAATGAAGTGAAATCAAGCCCAAATCTGCTCAAAAGCTTTTCTCTCTATTAGATAAAGCTGTTTCATTCAGTATTCAGTGCAAATCTTGCCAAACTGAAACAAGCTTATGTCTTATGAAGTACAATGTTTTCTGCAATGCTGTAAGACAGTTTTTAATGTGTTAGAAGTTATATGCACAAAAACTTATGTTAGGACTTCAATGATCAAGATTGTCAGTTTACAGCTTTCTGAGTCCAGTAATGCTGAAATAGTGTTTCTGTTGAAATGAAGTGAAATCAAGCCCAAATCTGCTCAAAAGCTTTTCTCTCTATTAGATAAAGCTGTTTCATTCAGTATTCAGTGCAAATCTTGCCAAACTGAAACAAGCTTATGTCTTATGAAGTACAATGTTTTCTGCAATGCTGTAAGACAGTTTTTAATGTGTTAGAAGTTATATGCACAAAAACTAATGTTAGGACTTCAATGATCAAGATTGTCAGTTTACAGCTTTCTGAGTGCAGTAATGCTGAAATAGTGTTTCTGTTGAAATGAAGTGAAATCAAGCCCAAATCTGCTCAAAAGCTTTTCTCTCTATTAGATAAAGCTGTTTCATTCAGTATTCAGTGCAAATCTTGCCAAACTGAAACAAGCTTATGTCTTATGAAGTACAATGTTTTCTGCAATGCTGTAAGACAGTTTTTAATGTGTTAGAAGTTATATGCACAAAAACTTATGTTAGGACTTCAATGATCAAGATTGTCAGTTTACAGCTTTCTGAGTCCAGTAATGCTGAAATAGTGTTTCTGTTGAAATGAAGTGAAATCAAGCCCAAATCTGCTCAAAAGCTTTTCTCTCTATTAGATAAAGCTGTTTCATTCAGTATTCAGTGCAAATCTTGCCAAACTGAAACAAGCTTATGTCTTATGAAGTACAATGTTTTCTGCAATGCTGTAAGACAGTTTTTAATGTGTTAGAAGTTATATGCACAAAAACTAATGTTAGGACTTCAATGATCAAGATTGTCAGTTTACAGCTTTCTGAGTCCAGTAATGCTGAAATAGTGTTTCTGTTGAAATGAAGTGAAATCAAGCCCAAATCTGCTCAAAAGCTTTTCTCTCTATTAGATAAAGCTGTTTCATTCAGTATTCAGTGCAAATCTTGCCAAACTGAAACATGCTTATGTCTTATGAAATAAAATGTTTTCTGCAATGCTGTAAGACAGTTTTTAATGTGTTAGAAGTTATATACACAAAAACTAATGTTAGGACTTCAATGATCAAGATTGTCAGTTTACAGCTTTCTGAGTCCAGTAATGTTGAAATAGTGTTTCTGTTCAAATGAAGTGAAATCAAGCCCAAATCTGCTCAAAAGCTTTTCTCTCTATTAGAGAAAGCTGTTTCATTCAATATTCAGTGCAAATCTTGCCAAACTGAAACAAGCGTATGCCTTATGAAGTACAATGTTTTCTGCAATGCTGTAAGACAGTTTTTAATGTGTTAGAAGTTATATGCACAAAAACTAATGTTAGGACTGCAATGATCAAGATTGTCAGTTTACAGCTTTCTGAGTCCAGTAATGTTGAAATAGTGTTTCTGTTCAAATGAAGTGAAATCAAGCCCAAATCTGCTCAAAAGCTTTTCTCTCTATTAGAGAAAGCTGTTTCATTCAATATTCAGTGCAAATCTTGCCAAACTGAAACAAGCTTATGTCTTATGAAGTACAATGTTTTCTGCAATGCTGTAAGACAGTTTTTAATGTGTTAGAAGTTATATGCACAAAATCTTATGTTAGGACTTCAATGATCAAGATTGTCAGTTTACAGTTTTCTGAGTCCAGTAATGCTGAAATAGTGTTTCTGTTGAAATGAAGTGAAATCAAGCCCAAATCTGCTCAAAAGCTTTTCTCTCTATTAGATAAAGCTGTTTCATTCAGTATTCAGTGCAAATCTTGCCAAACTGAAACAAGCTTATGTCTTATGAAGTACAATGTTTTCTGCAATGCTGTAAGACAGTTTTTAATGTGTTAGAAGTTATATGCACAAAAACTAATGTTAGGACTGCAATGATCAAGATTGTCAGTTTACAGCTTTCTGAGTCCAGTAATGTTGAAATAGTGTTTCTGTTCAAATGAAGTGAAATCAAGCCCAAATCTGCTCAAAAGCTTTTCTCTCTATTAGAGAAAGCTGTTTCATTCAATATTCAGTGCAAATCTTGCCAAACTGAAACAAGCTTATGTCTTATGAAGTACAATGTTTTCTGCAATGCTGTAAGACAGTTTTTAATGTGTTAGAAGTTATATGCACAAAATCTTATGTTAGGACTTCAATGATCAAGATTGTCAGTTTACAGTTTTCCGAGTCCAGTAATGCTGAAATAGTGTTTCTGTTGAAATGAAGTGAAATCAAGCCCAAATCTGCTCAAAAGCTTTTCTCTCTATTAGATAAAGCTGTTTCATTCATAAGACATAAGCATGTTTCAGTTTGGCAAGATTTGCACTGAATACTGAATGAAACAGCTTTCTCTAATAGAGAGAAAAGCTTTTGAGCAGATTTGGGCTTGATTTCACTTCATTTGAACAGAAACACTATTTCAGCATTACTGGACTCAGAAAGCTGTAAACTGACAATCTTGATCATTGAAGTCCTAACATAAGTTTTTGTGCATATAACTTCTAACACATTAAAAACTGTCTTACAGCATTGCAGAAAACATTGTACTTCATAAGGCATAAGCTTGTTTCAGTTTGGCAAGATTTGCACTCAATACTGAATGAAACAGCTTTATCTAATAGAGAGAAAAGCTTTTGAGCAGATTTGGGCTTGATTTCACTTCATTTCAACAGAAACACTATTTCAGCATTACTGGACTCAGAAAACTGTAAACTGACAATCTTGATCATTGAAGTCCTAACATAAGATTTTGTGCATATAACTTCTAACACAATAAAAACTGTCTTACAGCATTGCAGAAAACATTGTACTTCATAAGACATAAGCTTGTTTCAGTTTGGCAAGATTTGCACTGAATATTGAATGAAACAGCTTTCTCTAATAGAGAGAAAAGCTTTTGAGCAGATTTGGGCTTGATTTCACTTCATTTGAACAGAAACACTATTTCAACATTACTGGACTCAGAAAGCTGTAAACTGACAATCTTGATCATTGCAGTCCTAACATTAGTTTTTGTGCATATAACTTCTAACACATTAAAAACTGTCTTACAGCATTGCAGAAAACATTGTACTTCATAAGGCATACGCTTCTTTCAGTTTGGCAAGATTTGCACTGAATATTGAATGAAACAGCTTTCTCTAATAGAGAGAAAAGCTTTTGAGCAGATTTGGGCTTGATTTCACTTCATTTGAACAGAAACACTATTTCAACATTACTGGACTCAGAAAGCTGTAAACTGACAATCTTGATCATTGAAGTCCTAACATTAGTTTTTGTGTATATAACTTCTAACACATTAAAAACTGTCTTACAGCATTGCAGAAAACATTTTATTTCATAAGACATAAGCATGTTTCAGTTTGGCAAGATTTGCACTGAATACTCAATGAAACCGCATTCTCTATTAGAGAGAAAAGCTTTTGAGCAGATTTGGGCTTGATTTCACTTCATTTGAACAGAAACACTATTTCAGCATTACTGGACTCAGAAAGCTGTAAACTGACAATCTTGATCATTGAAGTCCTAACATAAGTTTTTGTGCATATAACTTCTAACACATTAAAAACTGTCTGACAGTATTGCAGAAAACATTGTACTTCATAAGGCATAAGCTTGTTTCAGTTTGGCAAGATTTGCACTGAATACTGAATGAAACAGCTTTATCTAATAGAGAGAAAAGCTTTTGAGCAGATTTGGGCTTGATTTCACTTCATTTCAACAGAAACACTATTTCAGCATTACTGGACTCAGAAAACTGTAAACTGACAATCTTGATCATTGAAGTCCTAACATAAGATTTTGTGCATATAACTTCTAACACATTAAAAACTGTCTTACAGCATTGCAGAAAACATTGTACTTCATAAGACATAAGCTTGTTTCAGTTTGGCAAGATTTGCACTGAATATTGAATGAAACAGCTTTCTCTAATAGAGAGAAAAGCTTTTGAGCAGATTTGGGCTTGATTTCACTTCATTTGAACAGAAACACTATTTCAACATTACTGGACTCAGAAAGCTGTAAACTGACAATCTTGATCATTGCAGTCCTAACATTAGTTTTTGTGCATATAACTTCTAACACATTAAAAACTGTCTTACAGCATTGCAGAAAACATTGTACTTCATAAGGCATACGCTTGTTTCAGTTTGGCAAGATTTGCACTGAATATTGAATGAAACAGCTTTCTCTAATAGAGAGAAAAGCTTTTGAGCAGATTTGGGCTTGATTTCACTTCATTTGAACAGAAACACTATTTCAGCATTACTGGACTCAGAAAGCTGTAAACTGACAATCTTGATCATTGAAGTCCTAACATTAGTTTTTGTGTATATAACTTCTAACACATTAAAAACTGTCTTACAGCATTGCAGAAAACATTTTATTTCATAAGACATAAGCTTGTTTCAGTTTGGCAAGATTTGCACTGAATACTGAATGAAACAGCTTTATCTAATAGAGAGAAAAGCTTTTGAGCAGATTTGGGCTTGATTTCACTTCATTTCAACAGAAACACTATTTCAGCATTACTGGACTCAGAAAGCTGTAAACTGACAATCTTGATCATTGAAGTCCTAACATAAGTTTTTGTGCATATAACTTCTAACACATTAAAAACTGTCTTACAGCATTGCAGAAAACATTGTACTTCATAAGACATAAGCTTGTTTCAGTTTGGCAAGATTTGCACTGAATACTGAATGAAACAGCTTTATCTAATAGAGAGAAAAGCTTTTGAGCAGATTTGGGCTTGATTTCACTTCATTTGAACAGAAACACTATTTCAACATTACTGGACTCAGAAAGCTGTAAACTGACAATCTTGATCATTGCAGTCCTAACATTAGTTTTTGTGCATATAACTTCTAACACATTAAAAACTGTCTTACAGCATTGCAGAAAACATTGTACTTCATAAGGCATACGCTTGTTTCAGTTTGGCAAGATTTGCACTGAATATTGAATGAAACAGCATTCTCTAATAGAGAGAAAAGCTTTTGAGCAGATTTGGGCTTGATTTCACTTCATTTGAACAGAAACACTATTTCAACATTACTGGACTCAGAAAGCTGTAAACTGACAATCTTGATCATTGCAGTCCTAACATTAGTTTTTGTGCATATAACTTCTAACACATTAAAAACTGTCTTACAGCATTGCAGAAAACATTTTATTTCATAAGACATAAGCATGTTTCAGTTTGGCAAGATTTGCACTGAATACTGAATGAAACAGCTTTCTCTAATAGAGAGAAAAGCTTTTGAGCAGATTTGGGCTTGATTTCACTTCATTTGAACAGAAACACTATTTCAGCATTACTGGACTCAGAAAGCTGTAAACTGACAATCTTGATCATTGAAGTCCTAACATAAGTTTTTGTGCATATAACTTCTAACACATTAAAAACTGTCTTACAGCATTGCAGAAAACATTGTACTTCATAAGACATAAGCTTGTTTCAGTTTGGCAAGATTTGCACTCAATACTGAATGAAACAGCTTTATCTAATAGAGAGAAAAGCTTTTGAGCAGATTTGGGCTTGATTTCACTTCATTTCAACAGAAACACTATTTCAGCATTACTGGACTCAGAAAACTGTAAACTGACAATCTTGATCATTGAAGTCCTAACATAAGATTTTGTGCATATAACTTCTAACACAATAAAAACTGTCTTACAGCATTGCAGAAAACATTGTACTTCATAAGACATAAGCTTGTTTCAGTTTGGCAAGATTTGCACTGAATATTGAATGAAACAGCTTTCTCTAATAGAGAGAAAAGCTTTTGAGCAGATTTGGGCTTGATTTCACTTCATTTGAACAGAAACACTATTTCAACATTACTGGACTCAGAAAGCTGTAAACTGACAATCTTGATCATTGCAGTCCTAACATTAGTTTTTGTGCATATAACTTCTAACACATTAAAAACTGTCTTACAGCATTGCAGAAAACATTGTACTTCATAAGGCATACGCTTCTTTCAGTTTGGCAAGATTTGCACTGAATATTGAATGAAACAGCTTTCTCTAATAGAGAGAAAAGCTTTTGAGCAGATTTGGGCTTGATTTCACTTCATTTGAACAGAAACACTATTTCAACATTACTGGACTCAGAAAGCTGTAAACTGACAATCTTGATCATTGAAGTCCTAACATTAGTTTTTGTGTATATAACTTCTAACACATTAAAAACTGTCTTACAGCATTGCAGAAAACATTTTATTTCATAAGACATAAGCATGTTTCAGTTTGGCAAGATTTGCACTGAATACTCAATGAAACCGCATTCTCTATTAGAGAGAAAAGCTTTTGAGCAGATTTGGGCTTGATTTCACTTCATTTGAACAGAAACACTATTTCAGCATTACTGGACTCAGAAAGCTGTAAACTGACAATCTTGATCATTGAAGTCCTAACATAAGTTTTTGTGCATATAACTTCTAACACATTAAAAACTGTCTGACAGTATTGCAGAAAACATTGTACTTCATAAGGCATAAGCTTGTTTCAGTTTGGCAAGATTTGCACTGAATACTGAATGAAACAGCTTTATCTAATAGAGAGAAAAGCTTTTGAGCAGATTTGGGCTTGATTTCACTTCATTTCAACAGAAACACTATTCCAGCATTACTGGACTCAGAAAACTGTAAACTGACAATCTTGATCATTGAAGTCCTAACATAAGATTTTGTGCATATAACTTCTAACACATTAAAAACTGTCTTACAGCATTGCAGAAAACATTGTACTTCATAAGACATAAGCTTGTTTCAGTTTGGCAAGATTTGCACTGAATATTGAATGAAACAGCTTTCTCTAATAGAGAGAAAAGCTTTTGAGCAGATTTGGGCTTGATTTCACTTCATTTGAACAGAAACACTATTTCAACATTACTGGACTCAGAAAGCTGTAAACTGACAATCTTGATCATTGCAGTCCTAACATTAGTTTTTGTGCATATAACTTCTAACACATTAAAAACTGTCTTACAGCATTGCAGAAAACATTGTACTTCATAAGGCATACGCTTGTTTCAGTTTGGCAAGATTTGCACTGAATATTGAATGAAACAGCTTTCTCTAATAGAGAGAAAAGCTTTTGAGCAGATTTGGGCTTGATTTCACTTCATTTGAACAGAAACACTATTTCAGCATTACTGGACTCAGAAAGCTGTAAACTGACAATCTTGATCATTGAAGTCCTAACATTAGTTTTTGTGTATATAACTTCTAACACATTAAAAACTGTCTTACAGCATTGCAGAAAACATTTTATTTCATAAGACATAAGCTTGTTTCAGTTTGGCAAGATTTGCACTGAATACTGAATGAAACAGCTTTATCTAATAGAGAGAAAAGCTTTTGAGCAGATTTGGGCTTGATTTCACTTCATTTCAACAGAAACACTATTTCAGCATTACTGGACTCAGAAAGCTGTAAACTGACAATCTTGATCATTGAAGTCCTAACATAAGTTTTTGTGCATATAACTTCTAACACATTAAAAACTGTCTTACAGCATTGCAGAAAACATTGTACTTCATAAGGCATACGCTTGTTTCAGTTTGGCAAGATTTGCACTGAATATTGAATGAAACAGCATTCTCTAATAGAGAGAAAAGCTTTTGAGCAGATTTGGGCTTGATTTCACTTCATTTGAACAGAAACACTATTTCAACATTACTGGACTCAGAAAGCTGTAAACTGACAATCTTGATCATTGCAGTCCTAACATTAGTTTTTGTGTATATAACTTCTAACACATTAAAAACTGTCTTACAGCATTGCAGAAAACATTTTATTTCATAAGACATAAGCATGTTTCAGTTTGGCAAGATTTGCACTGAATACTGAATGAAACAGCTTTCTCTAATAGAGAGAAAAGCTTTTGAGCAGATTTGGGCTTGATTTCACTTCATTTGAACAGAAACACTATTTCAGCATTACTGGACTCAGAAAGCTGTAAACTGACAATCTTGATCATTGAAGTCCTAACATTAGTTTTTGTGCATATAACTTCTAACACATTAAAAACTGTCTTACAGCATTGCAGAAAACATTGTACTTCAAAAGACATAAGCTTGTTTCAGTTTGGCAAGATTTGCACTGAATACTGAATGAAACAGCTTTATCTAATAGAGAGAAAAGCTTTTGAGCAGATTTGGGCTTGATTTCACTTCATTTCAACAGAAACACTATTTCAGCATTACTGGACTCAGAAAGCTGTAAACTGACAATCTTGATCATTGAAGTCCTAACATAAGTTTTTGTGCATATAACTTCTAACACATTAAAAACTGTCTTACAGCATTGCAGAAAACATTGTACTTCATAAGACATAAGCTTGTTTCAGTTTGGCAAGATTTGCACTGAATACTGAATGAAACAGCTTTATCTAATAGAGAGAAAAGCTTTTGAGCAGATTTGGGCTTGATTTCACTTCATTTCAACAGAAACACTATTTCAGCATTACTGCACTCAGAAAGCTGTAAACTGACAATCTTGATCATTGAAGTCCTAACATTAGTTTTTGTGCATATAACTTCTAACACATTAAAAACTGTCTTACAGCATTGCAGAAAACATTGTACTTCATAAGACATAAGCTTGTTTCAGTTTGGCAAGATTTGCACTGAATACTGAATGAAACAGCTTTATCTAATAGAGAGAAAAGCTTTTGAGCAGATTTGGGCTTGATTTCACTTCATTTCAACAGAAACACTATTTCAGCATTACTGGACTCAGAAAGCTGTAAACTGACAATCTTGATCATTGAAGTCCTAACATAAGTTTTTGTGCATATAACTTCTAACACATTAAAAACTGTCTTACAGCATTGCAGAAAACATTGTACTTCATAAGACATAAGCTTGTTTCAGTTTGGCAAGATTTGCACTGAATACTGAATGAAACAGCTTTATCTAATAGAGAGAAAAGCTTTTGAGCAGATTTGGGCTTGATTTCACTTCATTTGAACAGAAACACTATTTCAACATTACTGGACTCAGAAAGCTGTAAACTGACAATCTTGATCATTGCAGTCCTAACATTAGTTTTTGTGCATATAACTTCTAACACATTAAAAACTGTCTTACAGCATTGCAGAAAACATTGTACTTCATAAGGCATACGCTTGTTTCAGTTTGGCAAGATTTGCACTGAATATTGAATGAAACAGCTTTCTCTAATAGAGAGAAAAGCTTTTGAGCAGATTTGGGCTTGATTTCACTTCATTTGAACAGAAACACTATTTCAGCATTACTGGACTCAGAAAGCTGTAAACTGACAATCTTGATCATTGAAGTCCTAACATAAGTTTTTGTGCATATAACTTCTAACACATTAAAAACTGTCTTACAGTATTGCAGAAAACATTGTACTTCATAAGACATAAGCTTGTTTCAGTTTGGCAAGATTTGCACTGAATACTGAATGAAACAGCTTTATCTAATAGAGAGAAAAGCTTTTGAGCAGATTTGGGCTTGATTTCACTTCATTTCAACAGAAACACTATTTCAGCATTACTGGACTCAGAAAGCTGTAAACTGACAATCTTGATCATTGAAGTCCTAACATTAGTTTTTGTGCATATAACTTCTAACACATTAAAAACTGTCTTACAGCATTGCAGAAAACATTGTACTTCATAAGACATAAGCTTGTTTCAGTTTGGCAAGATTTGCACTGAATACTAAATGAAACAGCTTTATCTAATAGAGAGAAAAGCTTTTGAGCAGATTTGGGCTTGATTTCACTTCATTTCAACAGAAACACTATTTCAGCATTACTGGACTCAGAAAGCTGTAAACTGACAATCTTGATCATTGAAGTCCTAACATTAGTTTTTGTGCATATAACTTCTAACACATTAAAAACTGTCTTACAGCATTGCAGAAAACATTGTACTTCATAAGACATAAGCTTGTTTCAGTTTGGCAAGATTTGCACTGAATACTGAATGAAACAGCTTTATCTAATAGAGAGAAAAGCTTTTGAGCAGATTTGGGCTTGATTTCACTTCATTTCAACAGAAACACTATTTCAGCATTACTGGACTCAGAAAGCTGTAAACTGACAATCTTGATCAGTGAAGTCCTAACATAAGATTTTGTGCATATAACTTCTAACACATTAAAAACTGTCTTACAGCATTGCAGAAAACATTGTACTTCATAAGACATAAGCTTGTTTCAGTTTGGCAAGATTTGCACTGAATATTGAATGAAACAGCTTTCTCTAATAGAGAGAAAAGCTTTTGAGCAGATTTGGGCTTGATTTCACTTCATTTGAACAGAAACACTATTTCAACATTACTGGACTCAGAAAGCTGTAAACTGACAATCTTGATCATTGCAGTCCTAACATTAGTTTTTGTGCATATAACTTCTAACACATTAAAAACTGTCTTACAGCATTGCAGAAAACATTGTACTTCATAAGGCAAAAGCTTGTTTCAGTTTGGCAAGATTTGCACTGAATACTGAATGAAACAGCTTTATCTAATAGAGAGAAAAGCTTTTGAGCAGATTTGGGCTTGATTTCACTTCATTTCAACAGAAACACTATTTCAGCATTACTGGACTCAGAAAGCTGTAAACTGACAATCTTGATCATTGAAGTCCTAACATAAGTTTTTGTGCATATAACTTCTAACACATTAAAAACTGTCTTACAGCATTGCAGAAAACATTGTACTTCATAAGACATAAGCTTGTTTCAGTTTGGCAAGATTTGCACTGAATACTGAATGAAACAGCTTTATCTAATAGAGAGAAAAGCTTTTGAGCAGATTTGGGCTTGATTTCACTTCATTTCAACAGAAACACTATTTCAGCATTACTGGACTCAGAAAGCTGTAAACTGACAATCTTGATCATTGAAGTCCTAACATTAGTTTTTGTGCATATAACTTCTAACACATTAAAAACTGTCTTACAGCATTGCAGAAAACATTGTACTTCATAAGACATAAGCTTGTTTCAGTTTGGCAAGATTTGCACTGAATACTGAATGAAACAGCTTTATCTAATAGAGAGAAAAGCTTTTGAGCAGATTTGGGCTTGATTTCACTTCATTTCAACAGAAACACTATTTCAGCATTACTGGACTCAGAAAGCTGTAAACTGACAATCTTGATCATTGAAGTCCTAACATAAGTTTTTGTGCATATAACTTCTAACACATTAAAAACTGTCTTACAGCATTGCAGAAAACATTGTACTTCATAAGACATAAGCTTGTTTCAGTTTGGCAAGATTTGCACTGAATACTGAATGAAACAGCTTTATCTAATAGAGAGAAAAGCTTTTGAGCAGATTTGGGCTTGATTTCACTTCATTTCAACAGAAACACTATTTCAGCATTACTGCACTCAGAAAGCTGTAAACTGACAATCTTGATCATTGAAGTCCTAACATTAGTTTTTGTGCATATAACTTCTAACACATTAAAAACTGTCTTACAGCATTGCAGAAAACATTGTACTTCATAAGACATAAGCTTGTTTCAGTTTGGCAAGATTTGCACTGAATACTGAATGAAACAGCTTTATCTAATAGAGAGAAAAGCTTTTGAGCAGATTTGGGCTTGATTTCACTTCATTTCAACAGAAACACTATTTCAGCATTACTGGACTCAGAAAGCTGTAAACTGACAATCTTGATCATTGAAGTCCTAACATAAGTTTTTGTGCATATAACTTCTAACACATTAAAAACTGTCTTACAGCATTGCAGAAAACATTGTACTTCATAAGACATAAGCTTGTTTCAGTTTGGCAAGATTTGCACTGAATACTGAATGAAACAGCATTATCTAATAGAGAGAAAAGCTTTTGAGCAGATTTGGGCTTGATTTCACTTCATTTGAACAGAAACACTATTTCAACATTACTGGACTCAGAAAGCTGTAAAACTGACAATCTTGATCATTGCAGTCCTAACATTAGTTTTTGTGCATATAACTTCTAACACATTAAAAACTGTCTTACAGCATTGCAGAAAACATTTTATTTCATAAGACATAAGCATGTTTCAGTTTGGCAAGATTTGCACTGAATACTGAATGAAACAGCTTTCTCTAATAGAGACAAAAGCTTTTGAGCAGATTTGGGCTTGATTTCACTTCATTTGAACAGAAACACTATTTCAGCATTACTGGACTCAGAAAGCTGTAAACTGACAATCTTGATCATTGAAGTCCTAACATTAGTTTTTGTGCATATAACTTCTAACACATTAAAAACTGTCTTACAGCATTGCAGAAAACATTGTACTTCATAAGGCATAAGCTTGTTTCAGTTTGGCAAGATTTGCACTGAACACTGAATGAAACAGCTTTATCTAATAGAGAGAAAAGCTTTTGAGCAGATTTGGGCTTGATTTCACTTCATTTGAACAGAAACACTATTTCAGCATTACTGGACTCAGAAAGCTGTAAACTGACAATCTTGATCATTGAAGTCCTAACATTAGTTTTTGTGCATATAACTTCTAACACATTAAAAACTGTCTTACAGCATTGCAGAAAACATTGTACTTCATAAGACATAAGCTTGTTTCAGTTTGGCAAGATTTGCACTGAATACTGAATGAAACAGCTTTATCTAATAGCGAGAAAAGCTTTTGAGCAGATTTGGGCTTGATTTCACTTCATTTCAACAGAAACACTATTTCAGCATTACTGGACTCAGAAAGCTGTAAACTGACAATCTTGATCATTGAAGTCCTAACATAAGTTTTTGTGCATATAACTTCTAACACATTAAAAACTGTCTTGCAGCATTGCAGAAAACATTGTACTTCATAAGACATAAGCTTGTTTCAGTTTGGCAAGATTTGCACTGAATACTGAATGAAACAGCTTAATCTAATAGAGAGAAAAGCTTTTGAGCAGATTTGGGCTTGATTTCACTTCATTTCAACAGAAACACTATTTCAGCATTACTGGACTCAGAAAGCTGTAAACTGACAATCTTGATCATTGAAGTCCTAACATTAGTTTTTGTGCATATAACTTCTAACACATTAAAAACTGTCTTACAGCATTGCAGAAAACATTGAACTTCATAAGACATAAGCTTGTTTCAGTTTGGCAAGATTTGCACTGAATACTGAATGAAACAGCTTTATCTAATAGAGAGAAAAGCTTTTGAGCAGATTTGGGCTTGATTTCACTTCATTTCAACAGAAACACTATTTCAGCATTACTGGACTCAGAAAGCTGTAAACTGACAATCTTGATCATTGAAGTCCTAACATAAGTTTTTGTGCATATAACTTCTAACATATTAAAAACTGTCTTACAGCATTGCAGAAAACATTGTACTTCATAAGACATAAGCTTGTTTCAGTTTGGCAAGATTTGCACTGAATACTGAATGAAACAGCTTTATCTAATAGAGAGAAAAGCTTTTGAGCAGATTTGGGCTTGATTTCACTTCATTTCAACAGAAACACTATTTCAACATTACTGGACTCAGAAAGCTGTAAGCTGACAATCTTGATCATTGCAGTCCTAACATTAGTTTTTGTGTATATAACTTCTAACACATTAAAAACTGTCTTACAGCATTGCAGAAAACATTTTATTTCATAAGACATAAGCATGTTTCATTTTGGCAAGATTTGCACTGAATACTGAATGAAACAGCTTTCTCTAATAGAGAGAAAAGCTTTTGAGCAGATTTGGGCTTGATTTCACTTCATTTCAACAGAAACACTATTTCAGCATTACTGGACTCAGAAAGCTGTAAACTGACAATCTTGATCATTGAAGTCCTAACATTAGTTTTTGTGCATATAACTTCTAACACATTAAAAACTGTCTTACAGCATTGCAGAAAACATTGTACTTCATAAGGCATAAGCTTGTTTCAGTTTGGCAAGATTTGCACTGAATACTGAATGAAACAGCTTTATCTAATAGAGAGAAAAGCTTTTGAGCAGATTTGGGCTTGATTTCACTTCATTTCAACAGAAACACTATTTCAGCATTACTGGACTCAGAAAGCTGTAAACTGACAATCTTGATCATTGAAGTCCTAACATAAGTTTTTGTGCATATAACTTCTAACACATTAAAAACTGTCTTACAGCATTGCAGAAAACATTGTACTTCATAAGACATAAGCTTGTTTCAGTTTGGCAAGATTTGCACTGAATATTGAATGAAACAGCTTTCTCTAATAGTGAGAAAAGCTTTTGAGCAGATTTGGGCTTGATTTCACTTCATTTGAACAGAAACACTATTTCAACATTACTGGACTCAGAAAGCTGTAAACTGACAATCTTGATCATTGCAGTCCTAACATTAGTTTTTGTGTATATAACTTCTAACACATTAAAAACTGTCTTACAGCATTGCAGAAAACATTTTATTTCATAAGACATAAAGCATGTTTCAGTTTGGCAAGATTTGCACTGAATACTGAAT